>NC_042972.1:3159959-3174959 GCF_901001165.1 Salmo trutta | reverse complement strand
TCTTCTAAGGAAAGGTAAACTTAGTTATTCAGTACATGACCAGTTCTTCCTCACAGGGGAATGACAGAGGAAGCATTAAAACATTTCCCAACTAACGTCTTTATTTGTTATATTTTATCGAAAGGATCTGTTCATTTGTGAATCCTACCCTAAATTCTCCTAACACTGCCAAACATTTAAACTAAATGTGCCAATTATCTAGCTAGTCTCTATGTAGCTATATGTAAAACAGTAGGCCGAATGTTGTTGATGTAAATAATATTTACTGGTCCGTGGTGTGTAATGAGGAGCAACCAGACGCTGCACTGGACACATTAATGGAATGTCTTATTCCAGTTAGTAATAAGAACGCACCCATTAAGAAAACGACTGTTAAACACCCATTAAGAAAATGACTGTAAAACCTGTTAAATCTTCATGGATTGATGAGGAATTAAAACATTGTATCGTTGAGAGGGACGAGGCAAAAAGGAATGGCAAATAAGTCTGGCTGCACAACCGATTTGGCAAACGTACTGCAAATTGAGAAATCATGTGACTAAACTGAATAAAAGAAAAAGAAACTACACAATGAAACAAAGATAAATGATATAAATAATGATAGTAAAAATCTTTGGAGCACCTCAAATTACATTTTGGGCAAAAAGGCAAACTCAGCTCCATCACTCATTGAATCAGATGGCTCATTCCTCACAAAACCCACTGATATTGCAGACTACTTTAATGATTTTTTCATTGGCAAGATTTGCAAACTTAGGCATGACATGACCGCAACAAACGCCGACACTACACATCCAAGCATATCTGATCTAATTATGAAAGACAAGCATTGTCATTTGGAATTTCAAAAATGTAGTGAGAAAGAGGTGAATTTCTGTTGTCTATCAACAATGACAAGCCACCGGGGTCTGACAACTTGGATGGAAAATGACTGAGGATAATAGCGGATGATATTGCCACTCCTATTTGCCATATTGTCAATTTCATCCTACTAGAAAGTGTGTGCCCTCAGGCCTGGAGGGAAGCAAAAGTAATTCCGCTACCCAAGAATAGTAAAGCCCCCTTTACTGGCTCAAATAGCCGACCAATCAGCCTGTTACCAACCCTTAGTAAACTTTTAGGGGAAAAAAATGTTTGACCAGATACAATACTATTTTACAGTAAACAAATTGACAACAGACTTTCAGCACGCTTATAAGGAAGGACCTTTCACATGCATGGCACTTACACAAATGACTGATGATTGGCTGATTGGCTCATCGATCATAGTCTGTTGCTGGAAAAACGTATGTGTTATGGCTTTACACCCCCTGCTATAATGTGGATAAAGAGTTGCCTGTCTAACAGAACACAGAGGGTGTTCTTTAATGGAAGCCTCTCCAACATAATCCAGGTAGAATAAGGAATTACCCAGGGCAGCTGTCTAGGCCCTGTACCTTTTTCAGTCTTTAACTAATGACATGCCACTAGCTCTGAGTAAAGCCAGTATATCTGTGTATAGTAACAGTCAAAAGTTTGGACACACCTACTCATTCAAGGGTTTTTCTTTATTTTTACTATCTTCTACATTGTAGAATTGTAACGGTTGTCGTCTGGAATGGAGGACCAAAACGCAGCAGGAATGTGGATGCTCATCTTGTATTTATTTGAAAATAAAGTGAACACCAAAATAACGACTCACGAACAACAAAACAGTCTTGTCATGCTCACACACGCAAAACAAGAAACAATCTCCCACAAACACTGCACCAAACAATTACCCATATATAGGACTCTCAATCAGAGGCAACGAGAAAGCACCTGCCTCCAATTGAGAGTCCAACCCCCCATTAACCTACACATAGAAATACCACAAACCAGAAAGAACATAGAGATACAAACATAGAACATTACCCAAAAACCCGGAAATAATAAATCAAACGCCCTACTAAATAAACCACCACCCCGAACCACATAAAACAAATACCCTCTGCCACGTCCTGACCAAACTACAATAACAAATAACCCTTATACTGGTCAGGACGTGACAAGAATAGTAGTGAAGACATCAAAACTATGAAATAACACATATGGAATCATGTAGTAACCAAAAAAGTGTTAAACAAATCAAAATAGATTTTAGATTTTAAATTTGTCAAAGTAGTCACCCTTTGCCTTGATGACAGCTTTGCACACTATCGGCATTCTCTAAACCAGCTTCATGAGAAATGCTTTTCCAACAGTCTTGAAGGAGTTCCCACATATGCTGAGCACTTGTTGGCTGCTTTTCCTTCACTCTGTGGTCCAACTCATCCTGAACCTCAATTGGAATCTCAATTGGGTTGAGGTCGAATGATTGTGGAGGCCAGGTCATTTGATGCAGCACTCCATCTCTCTCCTTGGTCAAATAGCCCTTACACAGCCTGGAGGTGTGTTGGGTCATTGTCCTGTTGAAAAACAAATGATAGTCCCACTAAGCGCAAACCAGATGGGATGGCATATCGCTGCAGAATGCTGTGGTATCCATGCTGGATAAGTGTGCCTTGAATTCTACCCCCACACCATAACACCTCCTCCTCCATGCTTCACAGTGGGAACCACACATGCGGAGATAATCCGTTCACCTACTCTGCATCTCACAAAGACACGGCGGTTGGAACCAAAAATGTCACATTTCAACTCATCAGACCAAAGGACAGATTTCCACCGGTCTATTGTCCATTGCTCGTGTTTCTTGGCCCAAGCAAGTCTCTTCTTATTATTGGTGTCCTTTAGTAGTGGTTTCTTTGCAGCAATTCGACCATGAAGGCCTGATTCACACAGTCTTCTCTGAACAGTTGATGTTGAGATGTGTCTGTTACTTGAACTCTGTGAAGCATTTATTTGGGCTGCAATCTGAGGTGCAGTTAACTCTAATGAACTCTGGGTCTTCCTTTCCTGTGGCAGTCCTCATGAGAACCAGTTTCACCACAGCGCTTGATGGTTTTTGTGACTGCAGTTATTGACATTTTCCGGATTGACTGAAAGTAATGATGGACTGTTGTTTCTATTTGCTTATTTGAGCTGTTCTTGCCCTAATATGGACTTGGTATTTTATCAAATAGGGCTATCTTCTGTATACCACCCCTATCTTGTCACAACACAACTGATTGGCTCAAACGCATTAAGAAGGAAAGAAATTCCACAAATTAACTTTTAACAAGGCACACCTGTTAATTAAAATGCATTCCAGGTGACTACCTCATGAAGCTGGTTGAGAGAATGCCAAGAGTGTACAAAACTGTCATCAAGGCAAAGGGTGGCTACTTTGAAGAATCTCAAATATAAAATATATTTTGATATGTTTAACACTTTTTTTTGGTTACTACATGATTCCATATGTGTTATTTCATAGTTTTGATGTCTTCACTATTATTCTACAATGTAGAAAATAGTACAAATAAAGAAAAATCCTTGAATAAGTAGGTGTGGTGTGTCCAGACTTTGGACTGGAACTATATGCTGATGACTCAACACTATACGCGTCAGCTACTGCAGTGAGTGAAATTACTGCAACACAGATTTTTATTTATTTCTTTTATTTCACCTTTATCTTTTTATTTTTATTTCACCTTTATTTAACCAGGTAGGCTAGTTGAGAACAAGTTCTCATTTACAACTGCGACCTGGCCAAGATAAAGCAAAGCAGTGCGACACAAACAACAACACAGAGTTACACATGAAATAAACAAACACAGTCAATAATGCAATAGAGAAAAAGTCTATATACAGTGTGTGCAAATGAGGTAAGTTAAGGCAATAAATAGGCCATGGTGGCGAAATAATTACAATATAGCAATTAAACACTGGAGTGATAGATGTGCAGAAGATGAATGTGCAAGTAGAGATACTGGGGTGCAAAGGAGCTAAAATAAATAACAGTATGGGGATGAGGTAGTTGGGTGGGCTATTTACAGATGGGCTATGTACAGGTGCAGTGTTCTGTGAGCTGCTCTGACAGCTGGTGCTTAAAGCTAATGAGGGACATATGGGTCTCCAGCTTCAGTGATTTTTGCAATTCGTTCCAGTCATTGGCAGCAGAGAACTGGAAGGAAAGGCGGCATAGTAGGTGTTGGCTTTAGGGGTGACCAGCGAAATATACCTGCTTTAGCACGTGCTGCTATGGTGACCAGTGAGCTGAGATAAGGCGGGGCTTTACCTAGCAAAGACTTATAGATGACCTGGAGGCAGTGGGTTTGGCGACGAATATGAAGTGAGGGCCAGCCAACGAGAGCATACAGGTCGCAGTGGTGGGTAGTATATGGGGCTTTGGTGACAAAACGGATGGCACTGTGATAGACTGCATCCAAATTTGCTGAGTAGAGTGTTGGAGGCTATTTTGTAAATGACATCGCCGAAGTCAAGGACCGGCAGGATAGTCAGTTTTACGAGGGTATGTTTGGCAGCATGAGTGACGGAGGCTTTGTTGAGAAATAGGAAACCGATTCTAGATTTAATTTTGGATTGGAGATGTTTAATGTGAGTCTGGAAGGAGAGTTTACAGTCTAACCAGACACCTAGGTATTTGTAGATGTCCACATAATCTAAGTCAGAACCGTCCAGAGTAGTGATGCTAGTCGGGCGGGCAGATGCGGGCAGCGATCGGTTGAAGAGCATGCATTTAGTTTTACTTGTATTTAAGAGCAGTTGGAGGCCACGGAAGGAGAGTTGTATGGCATTGAAGCTCATCTGGAGGTTAGTTAACACAGTGTCCAAAGAAGGGCCAGATGTATACAGAATGGTGTCGTCTGCGTAGAGGTGGATCAGAGAATCGCCAGCAGCAAGAGCGACATCATTGATGTATACAGAGAAAAGAGTCGGCCCGAGAATTGAACCCTGTGGCATCCCCATAGAGACTGCCAGAGGTCCGGACAACAAGCCCTCCGATTTGACACACTGAACTCTATCAGAGAAGTAGTTGGTGAACCAGGCGAGGCAGTCAGTTGAGAAACCAAGGCTGTTGAGTCTGCCGATAAGAATGTGGTGATTGACAGAGTCGAAAGCCTTGGCCAGGTCGATGAATACAGTGTCTTATCGATGGCGGTTATGATATCGTTTAGGACCTTGAGCGTGGCTGAGGTGCACCCATGACCAGCTCGAAACCAGATTGCATAGCGGAGAAGGTACGGTGGGATTCGAAATGGTCGGTGATCTGTTTGTTAACTTGGCTTTTGAAGACCTTAAAAAGGCAGGGTAGGATGGATACAGATCTGTAGCAGTTATAAGATGTAAGTTAGTCCTAAATATTTATAAAACTTAAAGCGTTGTAATTGGGACGAATCATTCATTAAACCCTAAACCATCTAAATATTGTAATGAATAATGTGTAAATTGAGCAAGTTGAGACTAAATTGCTTGGAGTAACACTGGATTGTAAACTATCATGGTCAAAACATGTTGATACAAGAGTAGCTAAGATGGGGGAGAAGTCTGACCATAATAAAGCGCTGCTCTGCCTTTTTAACAACACTATCAACAAGGCAGGTCCTACAGGCCCTAGTTTCTACCTTCTTAACAACACTATCAACAAGGCAGGTCCTACAGGCCCTAGTTTCTACCATCTTAACAGCACTATCAACAAGGCAGGTCCTACAGGCCCTAGTTTCTACCTTAACAACACTATCAACAAGGCAGGTCCTACAGACCCTAGTTTCTACCTTCTTAACAACACTATCAACAAGGCAGGTCCTACAGGCCCTAGTTTCTACCTTCTTAACAACACTATCAACAAGGCAGGTCCTACAGGCCCTAGTTTCTACCTTAACAACACTATCAACAAGGCAGGTCCTACAGACCCTAGTTTCTACCTTCTTAACAACACTATCAACAAGGCAGGTCCTACAGGCCCTAGTTTCTACCTTCTTAACAACACTATCAACAAGGCAGGTCCTACAGGCCCTAGTTTCTACCTTCTTAACAACACTATCAACAAGGCAGGTCATACAGGCTCTAGTTTCTACCTTCTTAACAACACTATCAACAAGGCAGGTCCTACAGGCCCTAGTTTCTACCTTCTTAACAACACTATCAACAAGGCAGGTCCTACAGGCCCTAGTTTCTACCTTCTTAACAACACTATCAACAAGGCAGGTCCTACAGACCCTAGTTTCTACCTTCTTAACAGCACTATCAACAAGGCAGGTCCTACAGGCCCTAGTTTTATCTCACCTGGACTACTGTTCAGTCGTGTGGTCAGGTGCCACAAAGAGGGACTTTGCAATTGGCTCAGAACAGGGCAGCACGGCTGGCGCTTAAATGTAGACAGCCCTCCCTCCCTCCCTCCTCCCTCCCTCCCTCCCCAGTTTAGACAGCCCTCCCTCCCTCCCTTTCCAGTTTAGACAGCCATCCAGCCAGCCCTCCCTCCTCTCCCCAGTTTAGACAGCCATCCAGCTAGCCCTCCCTCCCTCCCCAGTTTAGACAGCCCTCCCTCCCTCCCTTTCCAGTTTAGACAGCCATCCAGCCAGCCCTCCCTCCTCTCCCCAGTTTAGACAGCCCTCCCTCCCTCCTCCCTCCCTCCCCAGTTTAGACAGCCCTCCCTCCCTCCCTTTCCAGTTTAGACAGCCATCCAGCCAGCCCTCCCTCCCTTCCTTCCCCCCTCTACTCCACACCCCTCTCTTCCTGCACGTATCTGTATCCATTACTGCAATAATACTTTAACTGGGGGGGGGGGGGCAGTGACCTATAGTCTCAATGGGTAACTGCTAGTAATGTTTAATCAGACAGCTAGCTATATAGAGTACAATACATCTAGGTTTACCACACCCTGCTGTCCATGCATTAACCTCAATGTGTCTGTGTTTATCATTTTCTCTATAAAAGCCCAGTCTATTATGACATTGTTTGTCAAATTTCTGTTAATAGAGTGTTATGTTTTCCACTAGTTTTCAGTGGCTCTGTCCTACTGCTGAAGTATAGATCTGGTAACTCATTATAGGCTGAAGTATAGATCTGGTAACTCCTTATAGGCTGAAGTATAGATCTGGTACTCATTATAGGCTGAAGTATAGATCTGGTAACTCCTTATAGGCTGAAGTATAGATCTGGTACTCATTATAGGCTGAAGTATAGATCTGGTAACTTATAGGCTGAAGTATAGATCTGGTAACTTATAGGCTGAAGTATAGATCTGGTAACTTATAGGCTGAAGTATAGATCTGGTAACTCCTTATAGGCTGAAGTATAGATCTGGTAACTCCTTATAGGCTGAAGTATAGATCTGGTAACTCATTATAGGCTGAAGTATAGATCTGGTAACTCCTTATAGGCTGAAGTATAGATCTGGTACTCATCCCCTGCCTCCCCCCCTCCCTGCCTCCCTCCCTCTATGCATTTTTACATTTACATTTTAGTCATTTAGCAGACGCTCTTATCCAGAGCGACTTACAGTAGTGAATGCATACATTTCATACAATTTCATACATATCATACATTTTTTTTCTGTGCTGGCCCCCCGTGGGAATCGAACCCACAACCCTGGTGTTGCAAACACCATGCTCTACCAACTGAGCTACAGGGATGCCTCTTCCCTCTCCTGTACCCCTCCCTCCCTCCCTCCCTGCCTCCCTCCCTCCCTCCATGCCTCTTCCCTCTCCTGTTCCCCTCCCTGCCTCCCTCCCTCCGTGCCTCTTCCCTCTCCTGTTCCCCTGCCTCCCTCCCTCCCTGCCTCCCTCCCTCCATGCCTCTTCCCTCTCCTGTTCCCCTCCCTCCCTCCCTGCCTTCCTCCCTCCCTCCATGCCTCTTCCCTCTCCTGTTCCCCTGCCCCCCCCCTCCCCCCCTCCCTCCCTCCCTGCCTCCCTCCCTCTCCTGTTCCCCTCCCTCCCTCCCTGCCTTCCTCCCTCCCTCCATGCCTCTTCCCTCTCCTGTTCCCCTCCCTCCCTCCCTCCCTCCCTCCATGCCCTTTCCCTCTCCTGTTCCCCTCCCTCCCTCCCTACCTCCATGTTGCTGCTTGCCTCCATGTTATCACAAAGAGAAGTTAGCTTGCTAACATTAGTCATATTAAGGTAAAGTACACTATTTAAGGAGAATTTCGCTAGCTAGTCACATTAAGGTAAAGTACAGTCTTTAAAAAGTTAGCTAGCTAGTCACATTAAGGTAAAGGACACTCTTAAAGGAGAAGTTAGCTAGCTAGTCACATTAAGGTAAAGTACAGTCTTTAAAAAGTTAGCTAGCTGGTCATATTAAGGTAAAGTACACTCTTAAAGGAGAAGTTAGCTAGCTAGTCACATTAAGGTAAAGTAGTCTTTAAAAAGTTAGCTAGCTAGTCATATTAAGGTAAAGTACACTCTTAAAGGAGAGGTTAGCTAGCTAGTCACATTAAGGTATAGTACACTCTTAAAGGAGAGGTTAGCTAGCTAGTCACATTAAGGTAAAGTACAGTCTTTAAAAAGTTAGCTAGCTGGTCATATTAAGGTAAAGTACAGTCTTTATCTCTCCACACTGACAGACTTGTTGTGAGCCAAGTATTGTGTTGTGAGCCAAGTATTGTGTGCTGGCCAGCGGGACGAATAGTTGTAACTGTACAATATTTGTTACATTGTACTTACAAGAATAGTTACAGTGTATTATTAAGAACTTATGTGAAGAGTATACTCAAACTAAATAACACAACATTTCCCCATATCCACCATAGCAACTGTTATCAGTTTATCTCTTAGTGCCACATGACAATAGGCCATACAGGAACTCATATGGCAACTTGATCATCAGAGACTTTTGTGAGAAAAATGAATCAGGTCATTATGCAACAGATGGAGCCATTGAATTGGTGAGACTGAAATGCTGCTCTTGTGTTTTTATCCTGGATTGTCAAGATGCTCTCTCTCTCTCTCTCTCTCTCTCTCTCTCTCTCTCTCTCTCTCTCTCTCTCTCTCTCTCTCTCTCTCTCTCTCTCTCTCTCTCTCTCTCTCTCTCTCTCTCTCTCTCTCGAAGAAGAAGAAGAAGAAGAAGAAGAAGAAGAAGAAGAAGAAGAAGAAACCTGTTTGTAGTTCTCCTGGAATTTGGCAGTGGCTTGAAATGGAAAAGATATTAATTGAATTGATTTATAAGGTATGAACTACACGTACAGCCAATAAAATATTATGTTGTTAGTTGAATATGGAATATACACTGAGTGGACAAAACATTAGGAACACTGCTCTTTCCATGACATCGACTGACCAGGTGAAAGCTACGATCCCTTATTGATGTCTGTCACAGGCGTCGTATAGAGGAGACCAAGGTGCAGCGTGTTGCGTGCTCATAATATATTTTAATGAAAAACGAACACTTATACAAAAGAAACAAAACAACAGCAAACAGTTCCGTCAGGTAACATACAACTACCCACGAAAACTAAAGGAAAAAAGGCTGCCTAAGTATGGCTTCCAATCAGAGACAACGATAGACAGCTGCCTCCGATTGGAAACCATACCCGGCCAAAACATAAAAATACAAACATAGAATGCCCACCCTCTATCACACCCTGACCTAACTAAACAGAGAAAAAACAGCTCTCTAGGTCAGAGCGTGACAATGTCACTTGTTAAATCCACAACAACTCAATATGAGGAAGGTGTTCCTAACGTTTTGTACATTCAATGTATTATTTCACCCGTACATCTTTCTGGTAAAGATGGTCGACTTCAAAAAAAGCTAAAGTCAACTGAATCCCCTGACCGTGAAGTCGGCTAAATGACTGAAATAAAAAAAGAAATGAACCAGTCTAATTATATCACTAGGAAAAGCAATAGATTAAGACTTTCGGGGGAATTAAGGATATCCTCATTGCAAACAAACATGTACGGAACATGTGTCAACAACCTATATTTCATTTTGAGACCGTGTGTGTGTGTGTGTGTGTGTGTGTGTGTGTGTGTGTGTGTGTGTGTGTGTGTGTGTGTGTGTGTGTGTGTGTGTGTGTGTGTGTGTGTGTGTGTAACAGTAGGTTATCAAGCTATGAAGCCAGTCACAGTGAAGTGAACCACCTCCCTGTACAGATACAGATAAGCGTTCACTGCTCACATACTCCAGCTTTCAGTGTTGCTGTTGAGTTGTCGGGCAGTTGGGACTAGTCTGACTCCCAAATTCCACCCTATACTCTATTTCGCGCACTACTACCACAGAGCCCTGGTCAAAAGTAGTGACAAATAAAGGGAATAGGGTGCCATTTGGGACGTAGCCTATGATCACAATAAATCTTTCAGTTCAGTTGGCTAAAACTGTAAACTCAGCCCTTCATGTGTCTAACAGAAACATCCTCCAGGCTAAGGATTGGAGTGAGCCCCAACTCCACACTATCCCCTCTACTCAATTTAATTCAAGGGGCTTTATTGGCATGGGGGAAACATATGTTAACATTGCCAAAAGCAAGTGAAGTAGATAATAAACAATAAAAATGAACAGTAAACATTACACTCACAAAAGTTCCAAAAGAATAAAGACATTACAAATGTCATATTATGTGTTATACGGTGTTGTAACGATGTGCAAAGAGTTAAAGTACAAAAGAGGAAATAAATAAACATACTCTCTACGTCCTCTCCTCCTCCTCCCCTAGGCTTTTCTCTCACCTCCCCCTCCTCCTGCCCACCCTCTCTCTACTCATTCAATTCAAAGGCTTTATTGGCATGGGAAACATGTGTTTACATTGCCAAAGCAAGTGAAATAGGTCACAAATCTTGCTGCTGTGATGGCACACTTGTATTTCACCCAGTAAATATGGGAGTTTATCAAAATTGGATTAGTTTTTTTATTTTTTATTATTTGTGGGTCTGTGTAATCTGAGGGAAATGTCTCTAATATGGTCATACATACTCTCAATCTCCTCCCCTCCCCTCACCTCATTCTCCCACATATTCTCCCTCTCCTGTCATTTATACTCCTCCCTCCTTTTCTCTCCTCCTTCCTCCCCTTCCCCTCCCCCTCTCTGTCCCAATACTCCAGGCCAGCTCCAGGGCCAGGCAGGGAGGACAGTACAATGCTCCTTTCAGCTGTCTGTTTACTAAGTCTAGCCCACTGAGGGTCACTGGGCCCGAATACATTTATAACTTAGCTACAATAGTGAAGCCAGTGTCGTGTCTGTGTCACTGCAGTCCCTTATCAAGGTGGAGTAGATAACTTTAACTCAGGAACGGGCATAGGTTACATTCCTGGCACACCTCACTCTAAAAACAGCTCGGGCGGCTAACGTTAACTAGCTGGCTAACGTTAGCTAGGCTAGTGGGTTAGGGGCTCCCGAAGTGGCGCAGCGTTCTAAGGCACTGCATCTCAGTTCTAGAGGTATCACTACAGACCCTGGTTTGATTCCAGGCTGTATCACAACCTGGCGGCGCACAATTGGCCCAGCGTCGTCCGGGTTAGGGTTTGACTGGGGTAGGCCGTCATTTTAAATAAGAATTTGTTCTTAACTGATTTGCCTAGTTAAATAAAGGTTAAATAAAATAAATCAAAAATGAAGGTTACATTTAGGAGTTAGGTTAAAGGGTTAAGGTTAGGGGAAAGGTTAGCTAACATGCTAAGTAGTTGAAAAGTTGCTAATTAGCTCAAATGCTAAAGTTGTCCATGATGAGATTCAAACTCACCCGAACCATGACCCCAGACCATTATTCCTCCTCCACCAAACTTTACAGTTGGCACTATGCATTCAGGCAGGTAGCGTTCTCCTGGCATTCACCAAACCGAGATTCGCCAAACCCAGATTCGTCCATCGGTCTGCCAGATGGTGAAGCGTGATTTGTCACTCCAGAGAACACGTTTCCACTGCTCCAGAGTCTAATGGCGGCAAGCTTTACACCACTCCAGCCGACGCTTGGCATTGCTCATGGTGATCTTAGGCTTGTGTGCGGCTGCTCTGCCATTGAAACCCATTTCATGAAGCTCCCGGCGAACAGTTCTTGTGCTGACGTTGCTTCCAGAGGCAGTTTGGAACTCGGTAGTGAGTGTTGCAACCAAGGAAAGATGCAGCACTCGCCGGGTCCCGTTCTGTGAGCTTGTGTTGCCTATCACTTTGCAGCTGAGCCGTTGTTGCTCCTAGACGTTTTCATTTAACAATAACAGCACATACAGTTGACCGGGGCAGCTCTCGTAGGGCAGAAATCTTACGACCTGACTTGTTGGAAAGGTGCCATTTTATGTTGAAAGTCACTGAGCTATTCGGTATCGACCATACTACTGCCAATGTTTGTCTATGGAGATTGCATGGCGGTGTGCTTGATTTAATACACCTGTCAGCAACGGGTGTGGCTGAAATAGCCGAATCCACTAATTTGAAGGGGTGTCCACATACTTTTGTATATATAGTGTATTTACCAACCTTTGTGGTTCTCTTACTATGTGGTTAGTTCTACCAACACATAGACTTATATTTACCAATATAAGTCTTATATTTGGTTCTATTTGTTACAGTTTCTATCTGTCTCGAGTGCTTATTATTACACTGTACTGGATTTGAACACTGTAGTAGTCACACACACACACACACACACACACACAAAGAGAACCATGACAAACACATTAAATATAGTACTTAGCTATGATGATATATTTATGAGAGTGATCCTATTCCAGTATCACGTTGTTCTATACAGTCTTGTCGGAATAATCTGTCCTCTACATTTCAATGGCTTCCGCCCACCCACCTCCTTTGTTGCTGCATTTACATTCTAGAACACATCAATCCAGTTTTCTTTTATTTTGTGATTAAATAACACTATCATCCTAACAAAAATTTTCAGTTCTAACCTAAAATGTAGCCTACTTACAACATACTGACATATATTCTTCTGCTGGCAATAAATGTAAGAAATATATTTCGAAAAATAAATATGATCCTAACGATACTGTTGCTTATTTGACTATACAACAGTGTAATTATCAAAACAAAAGTAGATTGAAACAGATTTGAATAAGAAGCAGTTATTTATTGTTCGAAGCGTTTTCAATAATGCAATGACAGCATCAAGCAATGGTGTAGAATAATCCAACGAGAACGGATGTGATTGGTTCGTAGGTCTCACTCCTACCCATTTAACCACTCCCCCAACATAGCATTGTCGATAACACCATAAACAGACAGTATCAGAAAACAATCATATATTGTAACAGTAACCAATATCTGTTGAATTGAGGTATGTTTTCTCTCCTACATCTAATGTAAACATACATTTAATGTAAACAGAAATACATTACATTTAGATACCAGGTCCCTTTACATGTCTATGGGTGGTTCGGTCCCACTGAATGTGTCACAAAAGTCATTGAAGTCTTTCTGCATGAAATCTTCACTCTGCATCACGTCGTTATCTGACGGGAAATACTGCATACTGTTACTCTCTTGCTCCTCTTGGTACAAATCCCCTAAATTGAAGAAGGGGAACTGTTGGCACTTGGCCAATTGTCGGGGGAAGAACCGTGCTGGCGTTGTTGTGAGATCTGGACTGTCGAGTAGAGCGCCCCTTGCGTTCTCTAGCACGCCTAGATACGAGTCCATGTCTGTGAAATCAGTTTCGCAGTCAGACCCACTGTCTGTGCCGATCGAGTCCGAACGCATATGCATCATTTGATATTTTTCATGCATCAGAAACTGGTTGGTGTTTCTCGGAGCTCTCATTCCTGGAGCTCTGTTACCTTTGATGTTGACAGGACGCAGTGACGTCATCACGCGAGGTGGTCGGTTCTGTTTGTAGAAGTGGTTGGGTTGGTGAGGATGATGATGATGATGATGATGATGCCCATGCACCCTTCCTCTCTTCCCCCGATACCCTTGTTGCCTCCTCCCGTTCTTGGACCAACTAAGCTTGTTGTTGTCACCTCTCCTTGCTTGCTGCCCATCCTTCTGTTGGTCTTTGCAAGCAGGTCGGTCACTGTAGACCCGCCACTGGCACATCATGGCCTTCCCATACATCTCTTCTTCGAAAAGCATTAGAAACACAGCTTTGAGTGCTTCCCTGAGCTTTACATTCTCTCTTTCCAGCTGCTGTCAGCGGCTAAGGTAACAAAGCAATTGTAATTTCTCTGTTATTGGGGATTTCGTATACTTTCGTGGATCACCACACGAAAACCCCTAAAAGTCTACCTTTTTACAATCGTCTTCGTTTTTTTCTTGACCACTGGCTTTAGAGAGTACATAGCCTGGTAGCACGCCTCTGGTATAAGCAGCTTGACCTGCTCAGGGGGTTTACAGCAGCGCTATCTAGCCTGTCACACACCCTTTTCTCTCGTCAAATAGTACAATTTATATTTAAAAAAAATAAAATAAAAAATACGACTATAGAAGATAGCCAAATAAGTTTCGAGTTTCAGGTGTATTTCTTTCTTTTTTTTATTGATAGCTAACTAGTGACCCTGTCGTTGTTGTTGTTGTTTTTGTTGTTGTATATCTGGTTCAACTGAAGTGACAGTTGCAAATGGTACTTGAAAATGCGCTCGAGCGGTTTATATAAAAAATGGAATATTCCACTGTTGGCTGGATACGCGGGGGGTGTTCCACATTTCACTATCCAAAACATTAAATACATCTAAACAAATAGATATCCCCCCCAAAAAACGGTGTATTTATGATCATGTATTTATTTTATGTGTAAATAACAAACAAATATTTCACAACTATTAAAACGACTGGCTAATCTAGCTGGAATTTTATCTAACTACCAAACCGTTCAGATAGTAATAGACTAGTCCAATTCTTCTTCTTTTTTTTTGTGACGTTTAGGGCGCATCGTTACGTTGGGGTTTAATCCCCGTTGCACACGTACTGCACGAAAAAGTTTGGTGTTGACACCAGTGTAGCCAGTTTACAGAATAAACAAACCCTCGATCCACTCACTTGACTGTTACATTTTTTCTTCTGTCAAATGGACACTGATACAGTCTTATAGGCTCGTAATTTGCCTAGTTAAAGGTTAAATTAAAAAAAAAATACAATAAATAATAATAGCAGAGCAATTGTTTTGGAAACAAAAGGCATGCCCACCAAAACACAAAAAGTTTTAATGCACTAAATGTGAA
>NC_042972.1:2967459-3154959 GCF_901001165.1 Salmo trutta | reverse complement strand
TGAACTCTCTTTCTCTCTCTCGACATCTCTCGCTCTCTCGACATCTCTGAATCTGTAGCTAATATGATTTGATCTATGTACATGCGCCCTTAAAAAAACACTAGGGTTTAGCCATGTCTTGTTTGGTCTCTACTGTTCTCCCAGATCACAGGCACCAGAGGAGAGGTGGGGACCAGTAACATCCAGGAAGACAGCCTCACGTTTGACCTTTCAGTCTTTAAAGCTCTCCTACAGATAGAGGTATGTACTAGCAATAGGTGATAGTCCAAGGGCCAATAGGTGCCAATAGGTGATAGTCCAAGGGCCACTAGGTGATAGTCCAAGGGCCAATAGGTGATAGTCCAAGGGCCAATAGGTGATAGTCCAAGGGCCAATAGGTGATAGTCCAAGGGCCAATAGGTGATAGTCCAAGGGCCAATAGGTTACAGTCCAAGGGCCAATAGGTTACAGTCCAAGGGCCCATAGGTTACAGTCCAAGGGCCCATAGGTTACAGTCCAAGGGCCCATAGGTTACAGTCCAAGGGCCCATAGGTTACAGTCCAAGGGCCCATAGCTGACAGTCCAAGGGCCAATAGGTGACAGTCCAAGATTCCATGACCCAGAAAACGAAACTGCAACATTTCAACAACATTATGTAGATAATGTAATGAAAAATAACTATCTCATTCAAAACTTGGAAAAGTTGCACATTAACTTTTTATCTTTAATCATAGTTTTGCTATTTAGCATCGAGTCTTAACCATGTGCAGTGGTTTTCTCAGTTAATAGAAGATGTTTTGGCAGTTGTATTTAATCTACAGGGCCATTATTACTTTTGCCTGCTAGCCAAGCTAAAGACAGAACAATGTTTGCTAGCTAACACAGCTCTCAAAACATTCAAGGTCCCGACAGATACATAAATCTCTGTTCTGGCATCTTGAGAGAAATTCATTTTGAACGTTTCAACAGCTTCTTAACTCGTATTATTTCAGGATTCCTTCGGTTCGGTACATACGTTGCTTTCTGCGCAATGATTTAAAAATCGTACCTTTTTTGATTTATAATATTTAATTAATGTGCAACTTTTACAAGTTGTAGATCACACATTCTTCCACTTAATAACATTATCTACAAAATGATGTCAACAATTTGCATTTTCTTTTCCTGGATCATGAAACAGCTTTTTTGAAGCCTTTTTTGGTGGGTGGCCCTTGGACTATAATGGTTAGCCTGATCTCAGATCTGTGCTTCTTATTGTCATTATTAGCAAGACGGCACCAACAGATCTGGAACCAGGCTAGGTAATGTTAAGATAGTACGTTATTAATCCCCAAGAGGAGAAATTTGATTGCACCAGCCAATACATCCATTACCCATAAATAGACCATGAGACACAACAAGGAAACACAGACACTAAAAGCAGCATACTTTTAGTGTCTGATATAGCTGATATAGAACTAAAGTATTGGTGATTAAAAATCCTCACTATATGGTAAAAAGGATCTGTGGAAATATTCTGTTTTGGACCTGGGTAATACTTATAAACAGTTTATTAATACTTAGTAATAAACATTTATTCTAAAGTGTTACCGTTTAGTCATGTTAGCATAGAAAGTCCTATTGATAATTAAACCGTCACTTGTTCTCTGTTTCATTTTAAAATACTTTTTTTCCAGATAAGTGACTGTAACTCGGCCCAGATCATGGGACTACCTTCTCTGAAACCCTGTCTGGTCACGCTGAGTGTCCACCACTCTGCAGCATCCATGATGGTAACACGTCCACTTTACTCATAGTTGATTAGTGTCTGTCCTGTCTGTCTATCTGTCTGTGCGTGCTTGTGTGTGTGTGGGTGGGTGGTAGGTAAATCTGTATTGATTCCTACCTTTGTTGTGTAGGATGTGCTGGTTCCGGAGGCATGCGAGTCCCCTCAGTGGGTAGCAGAGGGAGCGCTTACAGACTGTCCCGTCACCACCATCATCCCTACCTGGAAGACTCTCACCACCCTGGACATGAGCCACAACCACATAGGCTGCATAGACAACTCAGTGGTGAGAGACCCTCATACACTCATATCAATAATAATAATTGCCTGTTATTCATGGGATTGTGTTATTCATAGTTTTTGTGTTATTCATATAATTAATTGTACTGTACATCTAAGCTTGGCCATAATACAATTGACTATATGTTTAATTCTGTTAACTTTTTTTTTTGTCCTATTTTTCAGAAATTGATACCAAAAGTAGAATTCTTAGATCTTAGTTCCAACGAGCTCTCTATGGTGGAAAACCTTCAGGTATGTACAGACTAGAGACATACATAGAGATGTAGACCTCTGGTACAGAGATATTTACAATAGATATGACGTATTGTCAAAACAACATTCAAAACAAAAGAGCCCCATAACTTGGTGGTTTTGTTGTATGGCTTCATTTTAATGTAAATATTTTAATGTTCCCCTAATAAAACATGTAACATGTTAATACTCTGTTTTTGAAGAGAAAAGTAGCAAATCATGTTACAGGATTAACCTGTCACTCCCAACACTGTATTTGACTAGTTGAGGCCATTTCTAGAGAAAACAAAAGAGCACCCAAGACAATAAAAGGACGTCCATTTTGTCTTCATGTTGTTTTCTGCTTGTATTTCAGCACCTGTACAACCTGATCCACCTGGACCTTTCTTACAACGTTCTGACAGTGTTAGAGGGGGCCCACACCAAACTGGGTAACATCAAGACCCTCAACCTGGCAGGCAACCAGCTAGACAGCCTCGCAGGCCTCACTAAACTATACTCTTTAGTTAACCTGGACCTCAGCTCCAACAAGCTAGGACAGGTAGGGTAATCACTCTGCAGCATCCAATCAATAAATCAATCAGGCCTCACTAAATTATGCTCTCTGGTCAACCTGGAACTCAGCTTCAACAAACTGTGGTAGCTAGTATTCTGAATGTTCAAAATCATTTTTTACATCAGCAGTTGTCGCAAAGCTATTTAACAGTAGCTGGCCTAAAACTGCTTTTATTACAGTGAAGTTACTAGCTACAGTAACTGCAGTGGTATATAACATACATATAAAGTTGACTAAACTGCTGAATTTCCTCTGTCCTTTCAGCTTGAGGAGATCAGGTACATAGGAACGCTGCCCTGCCTGGAGAAGCTGATCCTGTCTAACAACCCCATGTGTATCATCCCTGACTACAGAACCAAGGTGCTGGCTCAGTTCTGGGACCGCGCCTCAGAGGTATGGACACACACACACACACACACACACACACACACACACACACACACAGTAGGACAGACAGACTGACTTCTTAGTGGGGGAGGCTACCATGTAGTATTAGCCATAGTAGCAGTATTAGCCGTAGTATTAGCCATAGTAGTAGTATTAGCCATAGTAGTAGTATTAGCCATAGTAGTAGTATTAGCCATAGTAGTAGTATTAGCCATAGTAGTATTATTAGCCATAGTAGTAGTAGTAGTATTAGCCGTAGTAGTAGTAGTAGTATTAGCCGTAGTAGTAGTAGTAGTAGTAGTAGTATTAGCCGTAGTAGTAGTATTAGCCGTAGTAGTAGTATTAGCTGTAGTATTAGCCATAGTAGTAGTATTAGCCGTAGTAGTAGTAGTAGTAGTAGTAGTAGTAGTAGTAGTAGTAGTAGTAGTAGTAGTATTAGCCGTAGTAGTAGTAGTAGTAGTAGTAGTAGTAGTATTAGTAGTAGTAGTAGTAGTAGTATTAGCCGTAGTAGTAGTAGTAGTAGTAGTATTAGCCGTAGTAGTAGTAGTAGTAGTAGTATTAGCCGTAGTAGTAGTAGTAGTAGTAGTATTAGCCGTAGTAGTATTAGCCGTAGTAGCGGTAGTGGTAGTGGTAGTAGTATTAGTAGTAGTAGTATTAGACGTAGTAGTATTAGACGTAGTAGTAGTAGTAGTATTAGCCGTAGTAGTAGTATTAGCCGTAGTAGTAGTATTAGCCGTAGTAGTAGTATTAGCCGTAGTAGTAGTATTAGCCGTAGTAGTAGTATTAGCCGTAGTATTAGTAGTAGTATTAGCCGTAGTAGCAGTAGTGGTATTAGCCATAGTAGCTGTAGTAGTATTAGCCGTAGTAGCAGTAGTGGTATTAGCCATAGTAGCTGTAGTGGTATTAGCCGTAGTAGTAGTATTAGTCATAGCCGTAGTAGTAGTATTAGTCATAGTCGCAGTAGTAGTATTAGTCATAGTAGTAGTAGTAGTATTAGCCGTAGCAGCAGTAGTAGTATTAGCCGTAGTAGCAGTAGTAGTATTAGCCGTAGTAGCAGTAGTAGTATTAGCCGTAGTAGCAGTAGTAGTATTAGCCGTAGTAGTAGTATTAGTCATAGCAGCAGTAGTAGTATTAGCCATAGTAGTAGTATTAGCCATAGTAGCAGTAGTAGTATTAATCATAGTCGCAGTAGTAGAATTAATCATAGTCGCAGTAGTAGAATTAATCATAGTCGCAGTAGTAGAATTAGTCATAGTAGTAGTATTAGCCATAGTAGTAGTATTAGCCATAGTCGCAGTAGTATAATTAGTCATAGTAGCTTAAGTAGAATTAGCCATAGTAGCAGTAGTAGTATTAGCCATAGTAGCAGTAGTAGTATTAGCCGTAGTAGAAGTAGTAGTAGTAAATCAAATCATAGTTTATTTGTCATGTGCGCCAAATACAAAAGGTGTAGACCTTAACAGTGAAATGCTTAACCAACAGTGCAAAAAAGTTATTAGGTGAACAGTAGGTAAGTAAAGAAATAAAACAACAGTAAAACGACAGGCTATATACAGTAGAGAGGCTATAAAAGTAGCGAGGCTACATACAGACACCGGTTAGTCAGGCTGATTGAGGTAGTATGTACATGTAGATATGGTGAAAGTGACTATGCATATATGATGAACAGAGAGTAGCAGTAGCGTAAAAGTGGGGTTGGTGGGTGGTGGGACACAATGCAGATAGCCCGGTTAGCCAATGTGCGGGGGCACCGGTTAGTCAGCCCAATTGAGGAAGTATGTACATGAATGTATAGTTAAAGTGACTATGCATATATGATAAACAGAGAGTAGCAGCAACGTAAAAAGAGGGGTGGGGGGGGCACACAATGCAAATAGTCTGGGTAACCATTTGGTTACCTGTTCAGGAGTCTTATGGCTTGGGGGTAAAAACTGTTGAGAAGCCTTTTTGTCCTAGACTTGGCACTCCGGTACCGCTTGCCATGCGGTAGTAGAGAGAACAGTCTATGACTGGGGTGGCTGGGGTCTTTGACAATTTTCAGGGGCTTCCTCTGACACCACCTGGTGTAGAGATCCTGGATGGCAGGCAACTTGGCCCCAGTGATGTACTGGGCCGTACGCACTACCCTCTGCAGTGCCTTGCGGTCAGAGGCCGAGCAGTTGCCATACCAGACAGTGATGCAACCAGTCAGGATGCTCTCGATGTTGTAGCTGTAGAACCTTTTGAGGATCTCAGGACCCATGCCAAATCTTTTTAGTTTCCTCAGGGGGAATAGGCTTTGTTGTACCCTCTTCACGACTGTCTTGGTGTGTTTAGACCATTCTAGTTTGTTGTTGATGTGGACACCAAGGAACTTGAAGCTCTCAACCTGCTCCACTACAGCCCTGTCGATGAGAATGGGGGCGCGCTCGGTCCTCCTTTTCCTGTAGTCCACAATCATCTCCTTAGTCTTGGTTACGTTGAGGGATAGGTTGTTATTCTGGCACCACCCGGCCAGGCCTCTGACCTCCTCCCTATAGGCTGTCTCGTCGTTGTCGGTGATCAGGCCTACCACTGTTGTGTCGTCTGCAAACTTAATGATGGTGTTGGAGTCGTGCCTGGCCATGCAGTCGTGGGTGAACAGGGAGTACAGGAGGGGACTGAGCACGCACCCCTGGGGAGCTCCAGTGTTGAGGATCAGCGTGGCAGATGTGTTGCTACCTACCCTCACCACCTGGGGGTGGCCCGTCAGGAAGTCCAGGATCCAGTTGCAGAGGGAGGTG
The DNA here is from genome assembly GCF_901001165.1 of Salmo trutta. NCBI lineage: Eukaryota > Metazoa > Chordata > Actinopteri > Salmoniformes > Salmonidae > Salmo > Salmo trutta. The sequence continues at coordinate 3,148,976 of NC_042972.1, read as the reverse complement.
TTTAGTCCCAGGATCCTTAGCTTAGTGATGAGCCTTGAGTGCACTATGGTGTTGAACACTGAGCTGTAGTCAATGAATAGCATTCTCACCATAGGTGTTCCTTTTGTCCAGGTGGGAAACGGCAGTGTGGAGTGCAATAGAGATTGCATCATCTGGATCTGTTGGGGCGGTATGCAAATTGGAGTGGGCCTAGGGTTTCTGGGTTAATGGTGTTAATGTGAACAATGACCAGCCTTTCGAAGCACTTCATTGCTACGGACGTGAGTGCTACGGGTCTGTAGTCATTTAGGCAGATTGCCTTTGTGTTCTTGGGCACAGGGACTATGGTGGTCTGCTTGAAACATGTTGGTATTACAGACTCAATCAGTATTAGTATTGGCCACGGTAGTAGTAGTAGTAGTAGTAGTAGTAGTAGTAGTAGTAGTAGTAGTAGTAGTAGTAGTAGTAGTAGTATTCGCCATAGTAGCAGTAGTAGTATTAGCCATAGTAGTAATAGTGGTAGTAGTATTAGCCATAATAGCAATAGTAGTATTAGCTATAGTAGTAGTATTAATCATAGTAGTAGTATTAGCCATAGTAGCAGTAGTAGTATTAGCCACAGTAGCAGCAGTAGTATTAGCCACAGTAGCAGCAGTAGTATTAGCCATAGTAGCAGTAATAGTAGTATTAGCCATAGCAGTAGTAGTAGTAGTATTAGACATAGAGGCAGTTGTAGTCGTAGCAGCAGTAGTATTAGCCATAGTAGCAGTAGTAGTAGTAGTATTAGCCGTAGTATTAACCATAGGAGTAGTAGAAGCAGTAGTAGTATTAGCTGTAGTAGTAGTAGTAGTAGGAGCAGCAGCAGCAACAGTAGTAGTATTAGTAGCATAAGTGGTAGCAGCAGCAGTAGTAGTAGTAGTAGTAGTAGTAGTAGTAGTAGTAACACTAGCAGCAGTAGTATTAGCCATACTAGCAGCAGCAGTGTTAGCCGTAGTAGTAGTAGTATTAACCACAGTAGTATTAGTCATAGTAGCAGTAGTAGAAGCAGCAGCAGTAGTAGAAGCAGCGGTAGTAGTAGTAGCGGTAGTAGCAGCAGCATCATCAGCAGCAGTAGTAGTAGTATTACCCATAGCAGCAGCAGTAGTAGTAGTAGTAGAAGAAGCAGCATTAGTAACAGCAGCATTAGTAGTAGTAACAGTATTAGGCACAGTAGCAGCAGCAGTAGTAGTAGTAACAGTATTAGCCACAGTAGCAGTAGTAGTAGCAGAAGCAGCAGTAGCAGCAGTAGTAGTAGTAGTAGTAGTAGTAGTAGTAGTAGTAGTAGTAACAGTATTAGCCACAGTAGCAGTAGTAGTAGCAGAAGCAGCAGTAGCAGTAGTATTAGCCATAGTAGCAGCAGTGGTAGTATTAGCCATAGTAGCAGCAGCATAGTATTAGCCATAGTAGCAGCAGCATAGTATTAGCCATAGTAGCAGCAGCATAGTATTAGCCATAGTAGTAGCAACAGTAGTAGTATTACTCATAGTAGCAACAGTAGTAGTATTACTCATAGTAGCAGCAGTAGTAGCAGCACCAGTAACAGTAGTAGCAGCAGTACGGGGTAGTAGTAGTAGTAGCAGAAGTTGCAGTGGTAGTAGTAGGTTGTAACTGTACTATATTCCTTACCCACTGATTGTTGATGTGGTTGTCCTTGTCGAACAGGTATGCTTGGACAGCACTGCGCCGACAGAGAAAGAGCTGGACACTGTGGAGGTGTTGAAAGCTATTCAGAAAGCCAAAGAATCTAAAGACCGAATGGCCAACAACAACGAAAAGAAGGTAAGGTGCCATCACCAATGGCAGAATAATGATTTGTGGTAAATTTGTCTAATGTTCTGAGCCTGTTGATCTCTGTGAACAGGAGCATCTTACAATTGGTTATTACAGTATTACTGACATCTTTGGGGGTTTATTACAGTATTACTGATATCTTTGGGGGTTTATTACAGTATTACTGATATCTTTGGGGGGGTTATTACAGTATTACTGATATCTTTGGGGGGTTATTACAGTATTACTGATATCTTTGGGGGGGTTATTACAGTATTACTGACATCTTTGGGGGGTTATTACAGTATTACTGATATCTTTGGGGGGTTATTGCAGTATTACTGATATATTTGGGGGGTGGGGTTATTACAGTATTACTGATATCTTTGGGGGGTGGGGTTATTACAGTATTACTGATATCTTTGGGGGGTGGGGTTATTACAGTATTACTGATATCTTTGGGGGGTTATTACAGTATTACTGACATCTTTGGGGGGTTATTACAGTATTACTGACATCTTTGGGGGGTTATTACAGTATTACTGATATCTTTGGGGGGTTATTACAGTATTACTGATATCTTTGGGGGGTTATTACAGTATTACTGATATCTTTGGGGGGGTTATTACAGTATTACTGATATCTTTGGGGGGGTTATTACAGTATTACTGATATCTTTGGGGGGGGTTATTACAGTATTACTGATATCTTTGGGGGGGGTTATTACAGTATTACTGATATCTTTGGGGGGGTTATTACAGTATTACTGATATCTTTAGGGGGGGGGTTATTACAGTATTACTGATATCTTTGGGGGGGGTTAATACAGTATTACTGATATCTTTGTGGGGTTATTACAGTATTACTGATATCTTTGTGGGGGTTCTTTCCCCAAAAAAGAAATGCTAATAACCTTTTCCTTGCTAACTTAAAAAAGGTCTATCGAAAATGAACCATTTACTATAGTATTGAATGCAGCTAGCCTGAGTCCCAGATGTGTTTGTGCTGTCTTGCCTATAACAATGGCATAGGAGTTGGCAAAACAGCACATTGACACCTCTGCTATAGAACAATATGTTGATTATATAGAATATTCCTCTATATTATATGTTGACTAAAGCCAAGCCTGCTGGTGTGTTTGTCAGATCAGTGAGGACTCCAGGCTGTCTGGTGGTGGATCTTCCATCTCCTCCTCTGTCGCTGCCGCCTCTTCCTCCTCCTCCTCTTCCTCTCTCCTCTCCTCAGCCCTAGCCCCAGCCTGCTCCAGCCAAGGTAATCATGTATGTATCAGGCTGCTGGGTGGGGCCTGCTCTGCTCTATACGCTCTAGCTCTCTCAACACCTCTCTCTCTCTCTGTGTCTCTCTCTCTCTGTGTCTCTCTCTCTCTCTCTCTCTGTGTCGCTCTCTCTCTCTCTCTGTGTCGCTCTCTCTCTGTGTCGCTCTCTCTCTGTGTCTCTCTCTCTCTGTGTCTCTCTCTCTCTCTCTCTCTCTCTGTGTCTCTCTCTCTCTCTGTGTCTCTCTCTCTCTCTCTCTCTCTCTCTCTCTCTCTCTCTCTCTCTCTCTCTCTCTCTGTGTCTCTCTCAATTCAATTCAATTCAATTCGCTTTATTGGCATGACGTAACAATGTACATATTGCCAAAGCTTACTTTGGATATTTACAATATAAAAAATAAATAAAAATGAGAATCAAAAATTGTCAACGGGACAACAGTAACAACAATAACCAACGGTCAATATAACCATACATTCAACAATAACAATAATCATACAGTTGAGGACATGTGCAGGTTTATTGGTCTGTCAGACACTGTCCCTCAACTTATGGCAGGCAGCAATGTAGTGCGCTGCCAACCCACAGCTCTCTGCGTCCTCCCCCAACAGGATGGGTAGCCTATCCTCATCAGAGAGGTCTTTAAAACCTTGAATAAGGATTTCAAATTTGGGGAAATGACACTCTCTAATTGTTTTATATTTTTGACATTTTGTCAGGAAATGCAGCTCCGTCTCAGGCTCTGCTGTGGTGCAGTGGTTGCACAGCCTTTCCTCTACAGGGAGCCAGGTTTTCCTGTGTCTACCCTTCTCAATGGCAAGGCTGTGCTCACTGAGCCTGTACTTTGTCAAGGTTTTTCTAAGATTTTGATCAGTAACCATGGTCAAATATTTAGCCATAGTGTACTGTCGATTTAGGGCCAGATAGCACTGCATTTTGCTTTGTGTTTGTGCTTGTGTTTCCCAATAAGCAATGTAGTTTTGTTTTGACTGTTGTAATTTGGTTTATTCTGATTGATTGGATGTTCTGGTCCTGAGGCTTCAGTGTGTTAGTAGAACAGGTTTGTGAACTCAGCCCCAGGACCAGCTGGATGAGGGGACTCTTTTCTTTGCTCAGCTCTTGGCATTGCAGGGCTTGGTAATGATATGAGAGGGGGTCACTGTATTTTAGATGTTTCCAAAACTTAATTGCTCTTTTTTGAGTTTTTATTATTAGTGGATATTGGCCTAATTCTGCCCTGCATGCATTGTTTGTAGTTTTCCTCTGGACACGTAGGAGAATCTTACAGAACTCTGCATGTAGGGTTTCAATGGGGTGTTTGTCCCATTTGATGAAATCTTGTTTTGCAAGTGGACCCCACACCTCGCTGCCATAAAGTGCAATTGGTTCAATGACATATTCAATTAGTTTTAGCCAAATTTTAATAGGTATTTCAATTTGAATTTGCTTTTTAATGGCGTAGAATGCCCTGCGTGCTTTCTCTCTCAGTTCATTCACTGCCTCATTAAGGTGTCCAGTTGAGCTTATTTTTAAACCTAAGTAATTGTAGTGTGTACAGTACTCTATATATTTTGTACCAATTGAGAACTTTGGTCTAATTCCCTGAGATCTGGATCTTCTCTGGAAAATCATTATTTTAGTCTTTTTGGGGTTTACTGCCAGGGCCCAGGTCTGGCAGTACTGCTCTAGCAGGTCCAGGCTCTGCTGTAGGCCAGGTGCTGTGGGTGACAGCAGGCATAGGTCATCTGCGAAGAGTAGGCATTTAACTTCTGAATTGTGGAGACTAACACCAGGGGCTGAGGATTTTTCTAGAATAGTGGCCAATTCGTTAATGTAAATATTGAAGAGTGCAGGGCTCAGATTGCAACCCTGACGAAGGCCCCGCCCCTGGTTAAAGAATTCTGTCCTTTTCTTACAAATTTTAATGCTGCACGTATTGCCAGTATACATTGATTTAATTATGTCATATGTTTTACCCCCTACACCACTTTCAATAACTTTGTAGAACAGTCCTGTATGCCAAATAGAATCAAATGCTTTTTGGAAGTCGATAAAGCAAGTGTATATTTTGGTATTATTTTGGTGGACATGTTTATCTATCAGGGTGTGTAAGGTGTAAATATGATCAGTTGTGCGATGTTTTGGTATAAATCCAATTTGGCTTTTACTCAAGACATTGTGCTTATTAAGGAAGTTTAGAACTCTTACATTTATAATACGACAGAAAACCTTCCCCAGGTTACTGTTCACACAAATGCCTCTGTAATTGTTAGGGTCAAATTTGTCTCCATTCTTAAAGATTGGGGTTATGAGTCCTTGATTCCAGATGTCAGGGAAATAACCTCTGTGTCTCTCTCTCTCTCTGTGTCTCTCTGTGTCTCCTCTCTCTCTCTCTCTCTCTCTCTCTCTCTGTGTCTCTCTGTGTCTCTCTCTCTCTCTCTGTGTCTCTCTCTCTCTCTCTCTGTGTCTCTCTGTGTCTCTCTCTCTCTCTGTGTCTCTCTGTGTCTCTCTCTCTCTCTCTGTGTCTCTCTCTCTCTCAGCAGCTCTATACGCTCTAGCTCTCTCAACTCTCTCTCTCTCTCTCTCGCTCTCTCTCTCTCTCAGCAGCTCTATACGCTCTAGCTCTCTCAACACTCTCTCTCTCTCTCTCCTCTCTCTCATTCTCTCTCTCTCATTATCTCTCTCTCTCAGCAGCTCTATACTGTGTTAAAGGTAGACTCAGCGAAATGACGTTATCACGGGCAGCACCGTAGATATTGCGATGAGCGAGATGCACGACTTCGCTCTCACACGCAGTCACACATGGTATCTGCGCATGTGCACAGGTTTGGTTCATGCTGTTACAGCGTGGTAGCAACAGGACCAAAACAGTGGAGAAGTTGAGCCTCATGCTTCAACGCTCTTAAACCGAGTGTACGCTACACGATTTTGGCCCCGATTTTAGCTTTCTCAGACAAGTTTTTGAGATCGGAGACAAAAGCCCCATGTCCTGGCCTACTCAGGGCGCGCGGTCGTCACCGACGCTCGTTTAATGTGGGTGGGTCAGTGACACAATCTTAGGGCTAACGATCTCGTCTTTGAGCAGTCCCAGACGTCACCCCCTGAGAGACAAACAGCTCCTACTAATACATCACTAATCCCCCTGAGACACACAGCTCCTACCAATACATCACTAATCCCCCTGAGACACACAGCTCCTACTAATACATCACTAATCCCCCTGAGACACACAGCTCCTACTAATACATCACTAATCCCCCTGAGAGACACACAGCTCCTACCAATACATCACTAATCCCCCTGAGAGAGACACAGCTCCTACCAATACATCACTAATCCCCCTGAGAGACACACAGCTCCTACCAATACATCACTAATCCCCCTGAGAGACACACAGCTCCTACTAATACATCTCTAATCCCCCTGAGAAACACACAGCTCCTACCAATACATCACTAATCCCCCTGAGAGACACAGCTCCTGCTAATACATCACTAATCCCCCTGAGACACACAGCTCCATCACTAATCCCCCTGAGACACACAGCTCCATCACTAATCCCCCTGAGACACACAGCTCCTACTAATACATCACTAATCCCCCTGAGACACACAGCTCCTACCAATACATCACTAATCTCCCTGAGACACACAGCTCCATCACTAATCCCCCTGAGAGACACACAGCTCTTACTAATACATCACTAATCCCCCTGAGACACACAGCTCCATCACTAATCCCCCTGAGACACACAGATCCTACTAATACATCACTAATCCCCCTGAGACACACAGCTCCATCACTAATCCCCCTGAGAGACACAGCTCTTACTAATACATCACTAATCCCCCTGAGAGACACACAGCTCCTACTAATACATCACTAATCCCCCTGAGAGACACACAGCTCCTACCAATACATCACTAATCCCCCTGAGAGACACAGCTCCTACTAATACATCACTAATCCCCCTGAGACACACAGCTCCTACCAATACATCACTAATCCCCCTGAGACACACAGCTCCTACTAATACATCACTAATCCCCCTGAGAGACACAGCTCCTACCAATACATCACTAATCCCCCTGAGACACACAGCTCCTACCAATACATCACTAATCCCCCTGAGACACACAGCTCCTACCAATACATCACTAATCCCCCTGAGACACACAGCTCCTACTAATACATCACTAATCCCCCTGAGACACACAGCTCCTACTAATACATCACTAATCCCCCTGAGACACACAGCTCCTACTAATACATCACTAATCCCCCTGAGACACTCAGCTCCTACTAATACATCACTAATCCCCCTGAGAGACACAGCTCCTACTAATACATCACTAATCCCCCTGAGACACACAGCTCCTACTAATACATCACTAATCCCCCTGAGACACACAGCTCCTACCAATACATCACTAATCCCCCTGAGAGACACAGTACTGTTGTAACTCTTACCACTGTAATATACAGTGTGCTTTAACCGTGACGTCTGCTCACACTAAACACACTTTGAAGCGTAGCAGTATACATTTCAGATCACTATTTACATTTTTTTGTTGTTCCAGAAGTGATATGTAAAGAAGAAGCCTTTGTTACCCCTACAATATTGACTCCTGTGGATTTTATTGCACTTGATACCCAGCGATGCTATGATGATATAAACACTCTGCCTTCTGAGGAACAACTACAGGTGAGTCTTTCATCTGATTACACACAAAAAATATATATATATATATATTATGACATTTTCACAATTTATTTTGTATTATGGAATCTGCTGCAAGAAAAATAAAGTGTAGTTTATTTGTGAACGTACCGTACATTTTTTTTTATTTTTTATAATAGTGATTCTTATTAAAACATAAAATAGTATTCGTTACATACTGTATGTAAAATTGTCAAAAATAGCCCAACCTGAACTCAGGGGTAGACGTAACATAGTAAACGAAAATCTGCAGTACTGAAATTTGTATGGTATGGTATGTATGTATGTATGTATGTGTGTGTGTGTGTGTGTGTGTGTGTGTGTGGATGTCGATGTCCATTATCCATTTGGTATGATATGTTACCAATTAAAATGTGTATGATGTAACAAATGATCATTCGTATGGTATGTTACGAATTTGCAATACGTATATTTTACAAGGAATTAAGGTTAACGTTATGGGAAGGGTTAGCTAACATGCTAAGTAGTTGGAAAGTAGCTAAAAAGTAGTAAGTAGTTGCAAAGTTACTAAAATGCTAAAGTTGTCGGCGTTCGCCTTATACGCCTACCCATCCACCTCGACCATCCACCCCGACCATCCACCCTTAGGGTTGCTTGGCGTTCGCCTTATACGCCTACCCATCCACCCCGACCATCCACCCTTCTTTCGTTTTTGCCTTAAGTAAACTTCGGCCCACAATTAAAAGTTGTGACATACCACGGTATAGCGTGCGGTATGCCGTGCTGTGGAACGGTACTTTTACAGTTCTTGCTTTTAATGGTCGTTTTAACCACCAGAGGCCACCATTAACTTCTATGGGCTAGGTGGCACGTCACCGTCCCACTCCATTCAACAGCCAGTGGAAGAGCGTGGCGCGAAATACAAAACCTCAAAAATGCAATAATTTAAATTTTTCAAACATACGACTATTTTACACCATTTTAAAGACAAGACTCTCGTTAATCTAACCACATTGTCCGATTTCAAAAAGGCTTTACAGCGAAAGCAAAACATTAGATTATGTTAGGAGAGTACATAGCCACAAATAATCACACAGCCATTTTCCAAGCAAGCATATATGTCACATAAACCCAAAACACAGCTAAATGAAGCACCAACCTTTGATGATCTTCATCAGATGACACTCCTAGGACATTATGTTATACAATACATGCATGTTTTGTTCAAGCAAGTTCATATTTATATCCAAAAACAGCTTTTTACATTGGCATGTGATGTTCAGAACATGCATTCCCACCCAAAACTTCCAGTGAATTTACTAAATTACTCACCATAAACGTTGACAAAATACATAACAATTATTTTAAGAATTATAGATACAGAACTCCTTTATGCAATCGCTATGTCAGATTTTAAAATAGCTTTTCGGCGAAAGCACATTTTGCAATATTCAGAGTACATAGCTCAGCCATCACGGCTAGCTATTTTGACACCCGCCAACTTCAGGGCTCACTAAACTCAGAATTACTATTAGAAAAATTGTATTACCTTTGCTGATCTTCGTCAGAATGCACTCCCAGGACTGCTACTTCCACAAGAAATTTTGTTTTTGTTCCAAATAATCTATAGTTATGTCCAAATACCTCCGTTTTGTTTGTGCGTTCAGGTCACTATCCAAAGGGTAACGCGCGAGCGCATTTCAAGACAAAAAAATTCTAAATGTTCCATTACCGTACTTAGAAGCATGTCAAACGCTGTTTAAAATCCATTTTTATGGTATTTGTCTCGTAAAATAGCGATAATATTCCAACCGGACAATAGTGTATTCATTCAAAGAGGAAAAGAAAAAACAGCATGGTCGCGGGACCGCGCATCTCCAATCAGTCACTAGGCAGACCACTGACAAACTGTGCTAGTATACTCTGCCCAGAGACAGGAGACGCCTCAATCCGCTTTCTGAAGGCTTTAGAGAGCCAATGGAAGCCTTAGAAAGTGCAACGTAACCCCAGAGATTCTGTAGTTTCGAAAGGGACTAGAAAGAAGAACTACAATTTCCACTTCCTGCTTGGAATTTTCTCAGGTTTTTGCCTGCCATATGAGTTCTGTTATACTCACAGACACCATCCAAACAGTTTTAGAAACCTCAGAGTGTTTTCTATCCAAATCTACTAATAATATGCATATTCTCGTTTCTGGGAAAGAGTAGTAACCAGTTTAAATTGGGTACGTTTTTTTATCCGGCCGTGAAAATACTGCCCCCTAGCCCAGACAGGTTAAACACATTTACAAAATGTATTGATCTGGGCTTTTGAAGCCGAGCTTGCAATTGTGAATGCACTTTATGATTCAAATGTAATTATATATTTCATTGTAGGCCTATAGGAAGGAGATCAGTCAAGCCGAGTCCCAATACGGGCAGAATATTGTATGAAATATTTGGATGGTTAAAGGCCAGCATTTGGTCGTATATCAGATTTGGGGAATTGTTCATGTTTAAAATCGGAAAGTATTCAGACCCCTTCCCCTTTTCCACATTTTGTTACATTATTCTAAAATGGATCAAATAAAAACAAATCCTCATCAATCTACATACAATACACCATAATGACAAAGTGAAAGCAGGTTTATAGAAATTTTGCTAATTTATTCAAAATCGAAAAGCTGAAATAGCTTATTTACATAAGTATTTAGACCCTTTGCTATGAGACTCCAAATTGAGCTCAGGTGCATCCTGTTTCTATTGACCACCCTTGATGTTTCTACAACTTGATTGGCGTCCACCTGTGGTTAGGGCTGTTGCAGTGAACATATTACCCCCACACCGGCAGTCACGAGTCATGAAGCCAGTCATATGCCACATGACCGTTTAGTCACAGTAATTAGGCCTCTCCAAGTTCTGAAGCTGCTGATGGTCATTAGTAGCCTACCAAACTTGCTAACTGCCTGGTACTCAACATTCTATTGTCCCTCTAATCACTCTGATATCAATGCAAATGTATCGAAAATCTAATGAAACACTTCAACAGAGCCCATGCGCTCATGTTGCAAAACATTTCTATAGGCTATGCAATTGCGGGGGAAAAATGGAGTGATGGCCTCTAATAAAAAGAGGAGGATCCCATCAGCTTTCTATAGACTTGGCCTACTATATTTATTTCTCAACTTTCCTAATATTAAACACTTGGCTTCTCTTTATAACAGGAGTATAGCCTACCTGGCTGGCATGAAAATGAACCACGGAATAAGCATCCTCCGTTCCCTATTTTCTGTTAATGGTACATTTGTGCTTATAGTCTAAAACCATGTGCGCATTGCTGCGCTTATTATGTGAAGAAATAGCCTAATAGTTTATCAACATTTTAAGCTAAACGTTCTGATCTGTTGCTGTCAGCCACATTGCCTAAAAAGTTTTTTTTGATGCTAGTGGTTTTATTAATTTAGGATCTATCGCATCCCACAACTGTTACAAATATGTATTTCTCGCACAGAATGGAATAGGTACTATGGGGGATAGTACTTCGACATAGACTAGTGCTTTTGCTGTTCGTTAGGACTACTCATCTTGTTCGCTGACGAAAAGTAAATGTGGACATTTCTTCCAATATCTTCAATATGCACCTCGGAATTGGATAAGAATGCGTCCCCGATGTGTCTGTCTTCACTTGTGAGAAAGACCCGATCACGCTTCGGGTTGCGCAGCACACTCAGGGAGAAGGGCAAAACGCAACACTCCGGGCTACGAAAGGCATGGATTTTTTTAGGGTGCATTACAGCCACAAAGGGATGCCACCGTGAAATTCGAGGCATCATCAAGTGCATGTCAAATTGTGAATGAGAGACTGATGAAGTGTGTACAGCCTGCGCAAAAAAAACAAAGCAGAGCTCATGCCTTTCAAGCAACCTTTTTCAAATCATCATTAGACTCTCATCATGCTGGCCACCCAGCCAAACTGAGCAATCGGGGGAGAAGGGCCTTGGTCAGGGAGGTGACCAAAAACCCCGATGGTCACTCAGACAGAGCTCCAGAATTCCTCTGTGGAGATGGTTGTCCATCTGGAAGGTTCTCCCATCTCTGCAGCGCTCCAGCAATCAGGCCTTTATGCTAGAGTCTCCAGGTGGAAGCCACTCCTCAGAAAAAGGCACATGACAGCCCGCTTGTAGTTTTCCAAAAGGCACCTAAAGGACTCTCAGACCATGAGAAACAAGATTCTCTGGTCTGATGAAACCAAGATTGAACTCTTTGGCCTGAATGCCAAACTTCACGTCTTGAGGAAACCTGGCACCATCTCTACGGTGAAGCATGGTGGTGGCAGCATCATACTATGGAGATGTTTTTCAACGGCAGGCACTGGGAGACTAGTCAGGATCAAGGGAAGGATGAACAGAGCAAAGTACAGATAGATCCTTGATGAAAACCTGCTCCAGAGGACTCAGGACCTCAGACTGGGACGAAGGTTCATCTTCCAACAGGACAATGACCCTAAGCACACAGCCAAGACAATGCAGGACAAGTCTCTGAATGTCCGTGAGTGGCCCAGCCAGAGCCTGGATTTGCAGCGATGCTCCCCATCCAACCTCGCAGAGCTTGAGAGGATCTGCAGAGAAGAATTGGAGAAACTCCCCAAATACAGGTGTACAGAGCTTGTAGCATCATACCCAAGAAGACTCAAGGCTGTAATCACTGCCAAAGGTGCTTCAACAAAAGTACTGAGTAAAGGGTCTGAATACTTATGTAAATGTGATATTTCATTTTTAATACATTTGCAAAAATTCGAAACCTGTTTTTGATTTGTCATTATGGGGTGTTGTGTGTTTAATCAATTTCAGAATAAGGCTGTAACGTAGAAAAGGTCTAGGGGTCTGAATACTTTCCGAATGCACAATATTTGAAGTTAAGAACTGTTTTTTTTTCTTAACTGACTTTCCTATTTTAAATAAAGGTTAAAAAAAAAGATCTTGTTATGTTGGCTGTAGGCTTTCATTAGGTCAAAGGCTCTTTTCAAAGCGATTTCAGTTGTCAATGTGCTGCATTTCGTGGAAACATCGACTACAGTGCAGTCACAGCTTCTTCTGAGTTATAGTAATACAGTCCAGTCAAATCAAATTGTATTGGTCACATACACATGGTTAGCAGATGTTATTGGTCACATGGTTAGCAGATGTTATTGGTCACATGGTTAGCAGATGTTATTGGTCACATGGTTAGCAGATGATATTGGTCACATGGTCAGCAGATGTTATTGGTCACATGGTTAGCAGATGTTATTGGTCACATGGTTAGCAGATGTTATTGGTCACATGGTTAGCAGATGTTATTGGTCACATGGTTAGCAGGTGTTATTGGTCACATGGTTAGCAGGTGTTATTGGTCACATGGTTAGCAGGTGTTATTGGTCACATGGTTAGCAGGTGTTATTGGTCACATGGTTAGCAGGTGTTATTGGTCCATACACATGGTTAGCAGGTGTTATTGGTCCATACACATGGTTAGCAGATGTTATTGGTCACATACACATGGTTAGCAGATGTTATTGGTCACATGGTTAGCAGATGTTATTGGTCACATACACATGGTTAGCAGGTGTTATTGGTCCATACACATGGTTAGCAGATGTTATTGGTCACATACACATGGTTAGCAGGTGTTATTGGTCCATACACATGGTTAGCAGATGTTATTGGTCCATACACATGGTTAGCAGATGTTATTGGTCACATGGTTAGCAGATGTTATTGGTCACATGCAGATGTTATTGGTCACATGGTTAGCAGATGTTATTGTGAGTGCTTGTGCTTCTAGTTCCAACAGTGCAGTAATATCTAACAAGTAATCTAACAATTCCACAACAACTACCTAATACACACACATCTAAAGGGGTGAATGAGAATATATAGGATATAGTAATCCTTCTACCCCCCCCCTCAAAAGATTTAGATGCACTATTGTAAAGTGGTTGTTCCACTGGATATCATAAGGTGAATGCACCAATTTGTAAGTCGCTCTGGATAAGAGCGTCTGCTAAATGACTTAAATGTAAATGTATATACATATAAATATATGGATGAGCGATGACTGAGCGGCATAGGCAAGATGCAGTAGATGGTATAAAATACAGTATATACATATGAGATGAGTAATGTAGGATATGTAAACGTTATTAAAGTGACTAGTGATCCATTCATTAAAGTGGCCAATGAATTCAAGTCTGTATATAGGTATCAACCTCTCTGTGTTAGTGATGGCTGTTTAACAGTCTGATGGCCTTGAGATAGAAGCTGTTTTTCAGTCTCTCGGTCCCAGCTTTGATGCACCTGTACTGACCTCACCTTCTGGATGATAGCGGGGTGAACAGGCAGTGGCTCGGGTGGTTGTTGTCCTTGATGATCTTTATGGCTTTCCTACGACATCGGGTGGTGTAGGTGTCCTGGAGGGCAGGTAATTTGCCCCCGGTGATGCGTTGTGCAGACCTCACTACCCTCTGGAGAGCCTTACAAATGTTAGTGACGGCTGTTTAACAGTCTGATGGCCTTGAGATAGAAGAGGACCCAGACACTCTTCATGATATTAAATTGTCTTTGTGGGTTTGCATGTTCAGTGGAGCAACATATTAGATGTTCTGTTTGAATGTTCCAGGTTACCAGCCACCAGCCCGATGATGATTCTAGTTCTTTTGAACGCTCCGGTACCCAACAGAACCAGAACCACAGGAACACGAGGTACGGTGTGAAGCAAGCAGCTGTAAACGTCGTTTACACTTGACACGGAAATAAACCGTTCGTTCATTCAAGATGTGCTGTTTCTGTACTCTGTGTCTCCATGTCTTCACTAATGTAGACATGTAGTTAAAATGGAGGCCAGTTTTATACACTAACCTATCAGAAGGAGGCGCTAGATCCCTCCGGAAATAGTCAACCCTGTGACATGAGGTATCCACCACAGTCATATTACTGTGTCAGTGCTGTTTTTAGTAGAAATCTATCACTTTTTGAAAATTTTTATTTATACACAGCATTCCAGTCTAAACCATATATATTCCCCTCTTTCACCTTCTGCTGCTATTGTTGTTCTACTAGTGTTTTATCATGAGTTATTCTGGATGATGATGATGATGATGAGGATGAAGATCTAACCAGGTGTGTGTTTCCTGTGTCCCAGCTGCTGCTGCTGCTGTGTGGAGGACCGAGAGGAGAGATACACGTGGAGCAACACTAACTTGAGGACCCCTGTGCTCCCCCTCTACCTCCCCTCCTCCTCCACCTCCTCCTGTCCGTCCTTCACCTCCCTGCTGTCTGCCCGCATCACCAAAGCCCTGGGAGAAGAGGACAGGAGGCCCAGCAGACTCAGAGATCTTCCCAGCCAGGAAGAGACCGATCTGGGCAGCCCTAGCCCCAGTCCCAGCCCCTCCTCTGGAGATGGATACTTTGAGATGGGTCTAGGGGAGGGAAAGGAGAGGGATGGAGAGGAGGGGTCCCCGACTGACCAGGTAGAAGGAGAGAACCAGGCCCCAGAGACAGAGGTGTTACGTGTGACCAAAGTCATGTGGTGCCACTGCATCAGGGTCGATGATGTTGTGGAGCAGAGATCGGTGTGTGTGGTGCTAACAAACAGTCTACTGGGGCTGTTTCACTGTCCTAGTCACCCCTCTACAGCTCCAACCCATCAACCCCAGAGCCAACCTCACGACCTTGGCTCAGTCACAGTCCAGACCCTCGTAGATAACCTGGAGCCAGACCTTGTCCTTCCCTACGACCAGCTAGACTCTCTCCTTTTCTACATCCCAGACACTTGCCTTTCTCTGAGGGTGAAGTCCTCTAACGTTCGCTGGTACCTCTTCTCAGACCCCCAGGGTTTAAAGGAGACCCACTCCCTGCTCTGCTCCCTGGCCCAGCTTCCTTCCTCCCCGTCAGGAGGACCCTCCACCCCTCAGCAGCTTCTCCACCTGCTCTTCACCTCCTGGGAGTTTGAAGAGAACCAGGGCTGTGTGAAGAGTGGTTATACAGCACATTTAGTGGAGACTTCTATGTTGTCATCCCAGATCAGACAGACCAGCCAACAGACAACCACCTCTACCAACCCGACTCTCACTCCTATGAAGACCCCTACTGACCCCAACACCTTCGCCCCCTACCAAACTCTAACCAATCCCCTTCTCTCTGACATCCTATCCCACATAGTTCCAGGAGAGGACAGAGACTTCTCCTGCTGTGTCCCCTGTGTCTTGTTCTTGACCCAACGCCATCTCTGTGTGCTGAAGGTGGACTTCAAAGCTCTGGCTCGGGGAACCACCGGTGATGAACCGTCAGACAACCACAACCAGAGGATCCGCTCTTGCTCCAGGCTCACCCGCATCCCCCTGGCCTCCGTGCTGCCCCACCCCAGGCCGAGTGCCCTGTATGGGGCTGGTGCTGCGTCCAGGCAGGGGTCTATCCCTGCCTATTCTCCCAGCTGCCCCCTGCCCTGGCACCACCGCTCCCCCAGAGACAGCCGTGTCATGGAGCTCCTAGTGGGACAGGAGAGGGTCACGGCGGTGTTCCCCTTGCCTCACGACAGGCTCCGCTTCCAGAGACATTTCACCCTGCTGCGCTCCAGCCTCAGGGACATCAAGACTGTGGCTTTCCTGCAGGGTGGGAACGAACATAGCCACAGTGACGGGGACAGTCCCAGGACGATAAACATATACACGTCCACTCCCAATGAGACCAAGAGCACAGACAGGCTGCAGGTTAACAGGTAGATACGCATGGACACATTACTGAAGGACAGGCTGTCCGATTTACTGAAGGACGGGCTGTCCGATTTACTGAAGGACGGGCTGTCCGATTTACTGAAGGACGGGCTGTCCGATTTACTGAAGGACGGGCTGTCCGATTTACTGAAGGACGGGCTGTCCGATTTACTGAAGGACGGGCTGTCCGATTTTTTTATTTTTTTTGTCAAATAGAAATGTAGCTAAATTGAAATGTTTTGTGAATATAAAAATGTATTCTATAGCTAACAGTTAGCTATCAAGATCGAGATTATTCAATTTTTCATGACATATTGTTTCTCTCTCTCTCTCTATCTCTCTCTATCTATCTCTATCTATCTATCTATCTATCTATCTATCTAGCCCTCGAGGTTCCCAGCGTCCTCGGCCGTCCCTGTCCATGTCCTACCCAACAGACATCCTGGTGGACAAGTTGACCGGAGACAACCAGGTCCCATCCCACCTGTCCCTGTCCCCAGCCCTGTCCCTCGTCTCTGGGCTTAGGGGACACCAGCTGCTGGGGTTCTTCCACACAAACATTGCAGAGGTAGAGGGAGAGAGATGCGCTCGAACACACACACACACACGCAGGCACAAAAATTGGACGCTGTAGAATGTGACTGGTAAGATTTAAATTTAGCAGACGTTTTTATAAATTTACCAGACCCGTATGCATTGGGTGTATAACTCATTAGGGCATCCACCCACGGGGCTCAGAATGACAGAATTCACATGTAGATTAGCTATGGTAATTCATATTAACAGAAAATGATTTAGCCTGTAAAGCTCTTATACCAACATGACAGGTTTTATTGAAAAGCAAAGCATTGTCCTTGGTCTTCATCCCTACTACAAATAATCAATTTTATATCATTACATTTTTTTATTTATTTTTTATTTTTTACTAAACATTCAGGCTAGAAGAACAAGTCTCCCTACACAGTAATAAAACACAACTTCAAAATATAGTATTTTTTTATGATCTAATTTGGAAACGACCTCTCCTATTGGCTATTTGTATGAGCTGTGCAGGAAAGAGGTGTGTCTATGTGTGCCGAAGCGCGCATCTGGAGCGAGTGACGGTTAACGAGCCTCGATGACTGTTGTATGATGGGTCGTGAAATCATCCACTCGGCTGTCCTCAGAACTGGATATTTATTAAAGGGCAATTCTGTCACTTTTCAACCTCATCTCCAGCACCAAACCAGTGTCTGCAAACGTGTGTATTCGGATTCAGTACAAGTATTCAGACCCCTTGACTTTTTCCACATTTTGTTATGTTACAGACTTATTCTAAAATGTATTAAATTAAAACATTTTCTTCATCAATCTACACACAATACCCCATAGTGACAAAGCGAAAAGTTATTTTAACATTTTTGCAAATGTATAAAAACTAACAAACAGAATACCTTATTTACATAAGTATTCAGACTCTTTGCTATGAGACTCGAAATTGAGCTCAGGTGCATCCTGTTTCCATTGATCATCCTTGAGATGTTTCTACAACTTGATTGGAGTCCACCTTTGGTAAATTCAATTGATTGGACATGATTTGGAAAGGCACACACCTGTCTATATAAGGTCCCACAGTTGACAGTGCATGTCAGAGCAAAAACCAAGCCATGAGGTCGAAGGAATTGTCAGTAGAGCTCCGAGACAGGATTGTGTCGAGGTACAGATCTGGGGAAGGCTATCAAAACATTTCTGCAGCATTGAAGGTCCCCAAGAACACATTGGCCTCCATCATTCTTAAATGAAAGAAGTTTGGAACCACCAAGACTCTTCCTAGAGCTGGCCGCCCGGCCAAACTGAGCAATCGGGGAGAAGGGCCTTGGTCAGAGAGGTGACCAAGAACCCGATGGTCACTCTGACAGAGCTCCAGAGTTCCTCTATGGAGATGGGAGAACCTTCCAGAAGGACAACAATCTCTGCAGCACTCCACTAATAAATAAGGCCTTGGTGGAGTGCTGCAGTTCAATCTAATGAAACCAAAATTGAACTCTTTGGCCTGAATGCCAAGCGTCACATCTGGAACCATCTCTACGGTGAAGCATGGTGGTGGCAGCATCATACTGTGGGGATGTTTTCAGCTGCAGGGACTGGAGGACTAGTCGGGATTGAGGGAAAGATGAACAGAGCAAAGTACAGAGAGATCCTTCATGAAAACATGCTCAGGACCTCAGACTGGGGCAAAGGTTCACCTTCCAACAGGACAACGACACAAAGCACACTGCCAAGACAACACAGGAGTGGCTTCTGGACAAGTCTCAATGTCCTTGAGTGGCCCAACCAGAGCCCGGACTTGAACCCGATCGAACATCTCTGGAGAGACCTGAAAATAACTGTGCAGCGACGCTCCCCCATCCAACCTGACAGAGTTTGAGAGGATCGGCAGAGAAGAATGGGAGAAACTCCCCAAATACAGGTGTTCCAAGCTTGTAGCGTCATACCCAAGAAGACTCAAGGCTGTAATCGCTGCCAAAGGTGCTTCAACAAAGTACTGAGTAAAAGGTCTGAATGTTTTTTTATTTTTAATACATTTGGGAAAAAAATTAAAAACCTGTTTTTGCTTTGTCATTATGGGGTATTGTGTGTAGATTGATGACAAGAAAAAAAACAATTGCATCCATTTTAGAATAACTCTGTAATGTAACAAAATGTGGAAAAAGTTAAGGGGTCTGAATACATTCCGAATGTACTGTATGTGAAAACAGTTTCTATGATCTGGTTAAAAAGAGAAGAAATGTCCTTAAAATGCTTCTCTGTGACATCTCAGGGTACGATTTTGAAGTAAAAAAAACCCCCCCAAAAAACATTGACTTTCAAAACCTGCAACGAGTTTCTAGCCCAAAGGAGGGTATTTTTCTTGCTCCTCACGTCTCGGCGAATTTCATAGTGTTTTAAAAATCACTGTTTTTAAAATGTTTTACCTTTTGATGATGTCATCGGGTAGAACTTTGTAACTTAAAAAAAAATCTTCAAAATTTCGAAATGTGTTGACACTGGTATTGTGCTGGAGATCATGAACATGAGGTTAAAAAATGGTGGAGTTGGCCTTTAAATTTTTTTAAAAAAAGATTCATATTTGTGCCTCATCCTCTCCTATTAGGCTACTATATTCGTTGGAGATCGGTTGTACATTGTTAGAATACTATGGCAGGGGGGCCTAGGTCATCTATATGCATGGGTTCTTTCATAAGCTTTGGACAGTTGTACGTTTTTTTTGAGTTCTCATTCGATTGTTCTACCTTTGGTTTTGTTTGTACAATTTCGCTTCTTGTGGCCTGAAATATTTGTCATTCAAAATAAAGCTGTGATTGAGAATAGCCAAGCCATACACTGTGACTTTCATAACTATTTATTATTAACTTTATTTATTCCCCTTTATTCCTCCTTTTTTAAAAGCTGCAACTTTAGGACATCAAACACATTATTATAATATTTTGGATATACTCTCTATAACTTTTAACTAATTTTAATCCTTTTGTGATATTTCAATTAGGATTAGTCTAGGCTTTTGTCCATTATTGGTTCGCAATGGTAAAGGAGGGATTTTTCCTTTTTCTGTGTGAGTAAGAATAGAAACACGCCTGGCCAATCAGAGGATATATGAAGTATATTTTCCTTTGAAGATGGAAGGCATCGGCTGGTATTTCCATTAATTAATAAAAATAATTATTTTGCCATGTGACTTTTAAAAAAAAATTTTTATCCCGGACAATTTGGCAGGCAACAATTTTTTTTAAATCAGCTTTTCATATCATTTATTTATTTATTTTTGCAGCTAAAAACCGTTAATTTCCAGCTAACTGAAACCTTGACACACACATTCATCAACAACAATGACTTCTTACCACCTGTGATGTTTAGAGGATGATTTTGTTTCTGTGACGTCTATGAGATGTTTAAAGGGGATGGCGTGTGCCTGTGACGTCTATGAGATGTTTAAAGGGGATGGCGTGTGCCTGTGACGTCTATGAGATGTTTAAAGGGGATGGCGTGTGCCTGTGACGTCTATGAGATGTTTAAAGGGGATGGCGTGTGCCTGACGTCTATGAGATGTTTAAAGGGGATGGCGTGTGCCTGTGATGAAAGGATATGTTTAAAGGGGATGGCGTGTGCCTGTGATGTATGATATGTTTAAAGGGGATGGCGTGTGCCTGTGATGTCTATGAGATGTTTAAAGGGGATGGCGTGTGCCTGTGACGTCTATGAGATGTTTAAAGGGGATGGTCTGTGTGTGTTTTGACCAGGAAGAGAAGGAGGAGCTGCATCACATCCTGTGGTCATCGGTGGTTTTTTATAAGTCACCTGACGTCGAGGCCACTTCCTGTATCATGCTCTCTACTAAAGCCCTCTACTTCCTGCTGGATGACTCCGCCTCCACACTCAACGACCAATCACGTAAGATACACACACGCTGCACGGCAGCTACTCTCAGTGACGTAAGAAAAAAATCAATCACAAGGTCTAGTTAGAAAGAGCTGCATGAGTTTGAGGGAGAGTCTGTCTGTCAGAGTGAGTATGTTTACATGCACACCAATAACTCTACATATAACTGATTATGGGAGTAGGCAGAGTATGGCATTAGTCATGTAAACACCTTACTCTGCTTATCTTAATCGAAGATTGTAGGAATGTAAGTACTTCAGTACTGTGGGTCTGTAGTACTGTGGGTCTGTAGTAATGTGTGCTGTCTGTATCCTTCAGTACTGTGGGTCTGTAGTACTGTGGATCTGTAGTAATGTGTGCTGTCTTTATACTGTGGGACTGTAGTAATGTGTGCTGTCTTTATACTGTGAAACTGTGGTAATGTGTGCTGTCTTTATCCTTCAGTACTGTGGATCTGTAGTAATGTGTGCTGTCTTTATACTGTGGGTCTAGTAATGTGTGCTGTCTTTATACTGTGGATCTGTAGTAATGTGTGCTGTCTTTATACTGTGGGTCTATAGTAATGTGTGCTGTCTTTATACTGTGGGACTGTAGTAATGTGTGCTGTCTTTATCCTTCAGTACTGCGGGTCTGTAGTAATGTGTGCTGTCTTTATACTGTGGATCTGTAGTAATGTGTGCTGTCTTTATCCTTCAGTACTGTGGGTCTGTAGTAATGTGGGACTGTAGTAATGTGTGCTGTCTTTATACTGTGGGTCTGTAGTAATGTGTGCTGTCTGTATCCTTCAGTACTGTGGGTCTGTAGTAATGTGTGCTGTCTTTATACTGTGGGACTGTAATGTGTGCTGTCTTTATACTGTGGGTCTGTAGTAATGTGTGCTGTCTGTATCCTTCAGTACTGTGGGTCTGTAGTAATGTGTGCTGTCTTTATACTGTGGGTCTGTAGTAATGTGTGCTGTCTTTATACTGTGGGTCTGTAGTAATGTGTGCTGTCTTTATCCTTCAGTACTGTGGATCTGTAGTAATGTGTGCTGTCTTTATCCTTCAGTACTGTGGGACTGTAGTAATGTGTGCTGTCTTTATACTGTGGGACTGTAGTAATGTGTGCTGTCTTTATACTGTGGAACTGTAGTAATGTGTGCTGTCTTTATCCTTCAGTACTGTGGGACTGTAGTAATGTGTGCTGTCTTTATACTGTGGGACTGTAATGTGTGCTGTCTTTATCCTTCAGTACTGTGGGTCTGTAGTAATGTGTGTTGTCTTTATCCTTCAGTACTGTGGGACTGTAGTAATGTGTGCTGTCTTTATACTGTGGGACTGTAGTAATGTGTGCTGTCTTTATCCTTCAGTACTGTGGGACTGTAGTAATGTGTGCTGTCTTTATCCTTCAGTACTGTGGGACTGGAGCCACTGTGACCATCAGGACCCAGAGCTGATCATGTCTTACTGTCTCACCATCGACCTCCACGACCTCCAGTCTGTCAACGTGGGCCTGTTCGACCAGTACTTCAGGGTGGTGGGTGAGTAGGGAGAATGAATGGATGATTACGGTGTCACAGGGAGGACTAGGATCAGGATGTTAAAGACAGTGGAACATACTGCGAAGTGTTATCTGAATTCATAGAACTCCCAATCCCAGGATTCATAGAAATCCAAATCCCAGGATTCATAGAACTCCCAATCCCAGGATTCATAGAAATCCCAGGATTCATAGAACTCCCAATCCCAGGATTCATAGAAATCCCAGAACTCATAGAAATCCCAATCCCAGGATTCATAGAAATCCCAATCCCAGAACTCATAGAAATCCAAATCCCAGGATTCATAGAAATCCCTATCCCAGGATTCATAGAACTCCCAATCCCAGAACTCATAGAACTCCCAATCCCAGAACTCATAGAAATCCCAATCCCAGGATTCATAGAAATCCCTATCCCAGGATTCATAGAAATCCCAGAACTCATAGAAATCCCTATCCCAGGATTCATAGAAATCCCAGAACTCATAGAAATCCCAATCCCAGGATTCATAGAAATCCCAATCCCAGAACTCATAGAAATCCCAATCCCAGGATTCATAGAAATCCCAATCCCAGGATTCATAGAAATCCCAGAACTCATAGAAATCCCAATCCCGGGATTCATAGAAATCCAAATCCCAGGATTCATAGAAATCCAAATCCCAGGATTCATAGAAATCCAAATCCCAGGATTCATAGAAATCCAAATCCCAGGATTCATAGAAATTCCAATCCCAGGATTCATAGAAATCCCAATCTCAGGATTCATAGAAATCTCAGGATTCATAGAAATCCCTATCCTAGATAATTTCACCTGATAATAAATACTGAACAAACATATCAACGCAACAACTTCAAAGATTTTACTGAGTTACAGTTCATATAAGAAAATCAGTCCATTGAAATTAATTCATTAGGCCCTAATCTATGGATTTCACATGACTGGGAATACAGATATGTATCTGTTGGTCACAGATACCTTAAAACAAAAAGTAGTATGTTACTTGTGTTGTCTGGACTGGGCTGGCTGCTGGACTGGCTGCTGGACTAGGCTGGCTGGCTGCTGGACTGGGCTGGCTGCTGGACTGGCTGCTGGACTAGGCTGGCTGGCTGCTGGACTGGGCTGGCTGCTGGACTGGGCTGGCTGGCTGCTGGACTGGGCTGGCTGGCTGCTGGACTGGGCTGGCTGGCTGCTGGACTGGGCTGGCTGGCTGCCGGGGACTGGGCTGGCTGGCTGCCGGGGACTGGGCTGGCTGGCTGGCTGCCGGGGACTGGGCTGGCTGGCTGGCTGCCGGGGACTGGGCTGGCTGGCTGGCTGCCGGGGACTGGGCTGGCTGGCTGGCTGCTGGACTGGGCTGGCTGGCTGCTGGACTGGGCTGGCTGGCTGCTGGACTGGGCTGGCTGGCTGCTGGACTGGGCTGGCTGGCTGCTGGACTGGGCTGGCTGCTGGACTGGGCTGGCTGGCTGGCTGCTGGACTGGGCTGGCTGGCTGGCTGCTGGACTGGACTGGGCTGGCTGGCTGCTGGACTGGGCTGGCTGGCTGCTGGACTGGGCTGGCTGTAATCTGTGTTGTGTGTTATTTGTCTCCAGGGCCTTCAGCGGACCACATCATCTGCTGTCTGACGAGGGACAGTTACGGGACACACCGCTTCCTGCAGCAGCTGATGATGGTCCTCTCTCTACAGGACAAACTACCCTCTCCCGAACCCTCTGAACAAGACTTCTACACACAGTTTGGAAATAAATCCACAGGTATTAATAATATTAATGTTTGTACGTTTTCATCAGTAAAATGCCCCTTTGTGGAGATGTGTGTGGATTGTCCAGGTTTAAGAAACAGATCTCCACAATAACATGGGGGCTAGAATCTAGGAGGTTCTATTCGGGATTAAGAATAAATGGGTCCTTTTTTTGTCCTACTGTGTTGACGTACCAAACTAAATGAGTCCTGTCTTTCCCAATGTGTTGTCTACTCCCAGGTAAGATGGAGAACTATGAACTTGTCCACTCTAGCAGGGTAAAGTTCATCTACCCCAGTGAAGAAGAGATTGGAGACCTGACCTTTATCGTAGCCGAGAGGAAAGGTCCTTCTGGGGCGTCCTCTTGCAATATCCTGCTCTACGTACTGGTCTTCCAGGTGCAGACCCAGGGGCTAGGTTTCTCACAGGGCCTCAATGTGCTCCCACAGACCAAGGCCCCAGCTGCTGACAGACAGACTTGCACTGGGGGTCTGCAGGGGGATAGAAAGTCTCACCTCCACCCCCAGAGCCCGGTCTCTGCTAGCCAGCCCCGTCTTCACCCCTACCCCCAGGTTCCAGGACCAGCCCCCTCCATCAGACCCCATATCCCCCAACAGAGCCTGCCTCCCCAGGTTCCCTCCACTCCCAGGCCTGTCCTCCATCCTAAGACTCTGATCCTGACCAGTACAGACGTTTTCCTGCTGGATGAGGATTATATCAGCTACCCGCTGCCGGATTTTGCCAAGGAGCCCCCTCCCCGAGATAAGTACCAACTGACCGACGCTCGACGAATAAGAGACCTGGATCGAGTCCTCATGGGTTACCAGACGTACCCGCAGGCACTGACGTTAGTCTTCGACGATGTCCCTGGGCCAGACCTCCTCTGTCAGCTTACCATGGACCACTTTGGAGAAGAGGAGGTGGGAGGAGGAGGGGAGAATGGTAGGAGGAGGAGGAGATGTGAGGGAACAGAGAACGAGGTACTGTGGTGTATCTATGTTCCCGGAGCAGACAGCAGGGAGAGGCTGATATGTCTGTTAGCGAGACAGTGGGAAGTGCTGTGTAGTAGGGAGCTGCCTGTAGAACTCACTGGCTGACTGACTGGTTCTTCTGCCTGTAGAACTCACCGGCTGACTGACTGGGTCTTCTGCCTGTAGAACTCACTGGCTGACTGACTGGTTCTTCTGCCTGTAGAACTAACTGGTGGCCTGACTGGTTCTTCTGCCTGTAGAACTAACTGGCTGACTGACTGGTTCTTCTGCCTGTAGAACTCACTGGCAGACTGACTGGTTCTTCTGCCTGTAGAACTAACTGGCTGACTGACTGGGTCTTCTGCCTGACTGGTTCTTCTGCCTGTAGAACTCACTGGCGGACTGACTGGTTCTTCTACCTGTAGAACTCACTGGCTGACTGGTTCTTCTGCCGGTATGACTGACTGGTTGTTCTGCCTGACTGGTTCTTCTGCCGGTAGAACTCACTGGCTGACTGGTTCTTCTGTCTGTAGAACTCCCTGGGTGACTGACTGGTTCTTCTGCCTGACTGGTTCTTCTGCCGGTAGAACTCACTGGCTGACTGGTTCTTCTGTCTGTAGAACTCCCTGGGTGACTGACTGGTTCTTCTGCCTGACTGGTTCTTCTGCCGGTAGAACTCACTGGCTGACTGGTTCTTCTGTCTGTAGAACTCCCTGGGTGACTGACTGGTTCTTCTGCCGGTAGAACTCACTGGCTGACTGGTTCTTCTGTCTGTAGAACTCCCTGGGTGACTGACTGGTTCTTCTGCCGGTAGAACTCACTGGCTGACTAGTTATTCTGTCTGTAGAACTCACTGGCTGACTGGTTCTTCTGTCTGTAGAACTCCCTGGGTGACTGACTGGTTCTTCTGCCGGTAGAACTCACTGGCTGACTGGTTCTTCTGCCGGTAGAACTCACTGGCTGACTAGTTCTTCTGCTGGTAGAACTCACTGGCTGACTGACTGGTTTAGGAGCACAATGAAAAATTTAGGAGCACAATGAAAAATATTTGAGATATTAAAGCTAGAATCACACAGCTAAATATTTAGACACATATACAAGTAAAATGGTGGCACTGTTGAGCCCTGTAAAGATGGTGGCTTTCAAACCAACGTTCACAGGCTGGTGGATGGACTACGTTACCATAACCCGCCTTCACAGGCTGGTGGATGGACTACGTTACCATAACCTGCCTTCACAGGCTGGTGGATGGACTACGTTACCATAACCCGCCTTCACAGGCTGGTGGATGGACTACGTTACCATAACCCGCCTTCACAGGCTGGTGGATGGACTACGTTACCATAACCCGCCTTCACAGGCTGGTGGATGGACTACGTTACCATAACCCGCCTTCACAGGCTGGTGGATGGACTACGTTACCATAACCCGCCTTCACAGGCTGGTGGATGGACTACGTTACCATAACCCGCCTTCACAGGCTGGTGGATGGACTACGTTACCATAACCCGCCTTCACAGGCTGGTGGATGGACTAACCAAACAAGACACAAGGGACAAACAGGGAATCAAACCCCTTAAAGATTCCTCTTCTTCTCCTCCTTCCCCTCTTCCTCCTCCTCAAAGGAAGTTCTGTGATGTTTCTTATCGTTTATAATCCAAATGCATCCTGGGAATTTGTACAGTCCACACAAGTGTGATATTTATTTGTTATCTTTGTACATAGCCCCCAACCCATAGCTCCTCCCCCAACCCATAGTCGCTGAAGTACATTTATTATGGAATGATACCAATCTTAAATATTATTTTGTATTTATCAAAAATAATATTATCTTTTTTTGGTTTTTAAATATGAAAGTATTATTATTGCTAGTCATTTGTTTGTTTACAGTTTTCCTTTCCTCCCCCATGGCACCTTCACGCCTATACACTTAGTGGACAAAACATTAGGAACACCTTCCTTATATTGAGTTGCACCCCATTTTGCCCTCAGAACAGCCTCAATTTGTCGGGGTCATGGACTCTGCAAGGCGTCGAAAGCATAATACAGGGACGCTGGTCCATGTTGACTCCAATGCTTCCCACACTTGTGTCCAGTTGGCTGGATGTCCTTTGGGTGGTGGACCATTCTTGATACACATCGGAAACTGTTGAGAGTGGAAAAACCCAGGAGCATTGCAGTTCTTGACACATACCAGTGCGTCTGACGCCAACTACCATACCCCATTCAAAGGCACTTACATAGTCATACCCCTTCACTTATTCCACGTTTTGTTATGTTACAACCTGAATTCAAAATGGATTAAATATAAAACATTTGTCACCCATCTACACACAATACCCCATAAATACGTTTTTAGAAATGTTATCAAATTGAATAAATATGAAATACAGAAATATCTCATTTACATAAGTATTCACACCCCTGAGTTAATACATGTTAGAATCACCTTTGGGAGTAATTACAGCTGTGAGTCTTTCTGGGTAAATCTCCCAAGAGTTTTCCACACCTGGATTGTGCAACATTTGCCCATTTTAATCTTTTCAAATGAGTTGTTGATCATTGCTAGACAACCATTTTCAGGTCTTGCCATAAATTTACAAGCAGATTTAAGTCAAAACTGTAACTCGGCCTCTCAGGAACATTCACTGTCTTCTTGGTAAGCAACTCCAGTGTAGATTTAGCCTTGTGTTTCAGGTTATTGTCCTGCTGAAAGGTGAATTCATCTCCCAGTGTCTGGTGGAAAGGAGACTGAACCAGGTTTTCCTCTAGGATTTTGTCTGTGCTTAGCTCCATTTCATTTATTTTTTATCCTGAAAAACTTCCCAGTCCTTAACGATTACAAGCATACCCATAACATGATGCAGTGGTACTCAGTAATGTGTTGTATTGGATTTGTCACAAACATAACACTTTGTATTCAGGACAAAAAGTGAATTGCTTTGCCACATTTTTTGCAGTATTACTTTAGTGCCTTATTGCAAACAGGAAGCTTGTTTTGGAATATTTTTTATTCTGTACAGGCTTCCTTCTTTCCACTCTGTCATTTAGGTTAGTATTGTGGAGTAACTACAATGTTGTTGATCCATCCTCAGTTTTCTCCTATCAGAACCATTAAACTCTGTTTTAAAGTCATTATTGGCCTCATGGTGAAATCACTAACTTCACCATGCTCAAAGGGATCTTCAATGCCTGCTTTATTCATTATTTATACCCATCTACCAATCGGTGCCCTTCTTTCCGAGGCATTGGAAAACCTCCCTGGTCTTTGTGGTTGAATCTGTGTTTGAAATTCACTGCTCGACTGAGGAACCTTCCAGATTATTGTATGTGTGGGGTACAGAGATGAGGTAGTCATTCATAAATCATGTTAAACACTATTATTACACAGAGTGAGTCCATTAAACTTATTATGTGACTTGTTAAGCACATTTTTACTCCTGAATGTATTTAGGCTTGCTATAACAAAGTGGTTGAATAATTATTGACAAGACATTTCAGCTTTTCATTTTTTATTAATTTGTAAACATTTCTAAAAACATAATCACTTTGACATTACGGGGTATTGTGTGTAGGCCAGTGACCCAAAAAAATCTAAATTTAATCCATTTTTTAAATTCCGGTGTAACAAAACAAAATGTCGAAAAAGTCAAGCAGAGTGAATACTTTCTGAAAGCACTGGAAATATTTTGTCTTGTATTTTGTCACCCTCTGAATGGCACACACACAATCCATGTCTCAATTGTCTCAAGGCTTAAAAAATATTATTTAACCATGTCTCCTCCCCTTCATCTACACTGATTGAAGTGGATTTAACAAGGTGACATCAATAAGGAATCATAGCTTTTCACCTGGATTCACCTGTCATGGAAAAAGCAGGTGTTCCTAATGTTTTGTACACTCAGTGTAGTGCACTATAAAAGGGAAAAGGGTGCTATTTGGGACGCACAGTTGTTTTAGTTGATCTAAGGTTCATTAGGAACGGTTCTACCAATAGGAAACCAAACCACTCTTTCACGTTTTCTGTTATATATCCTCATTATGTTCATGCTACGTCCCACAAGGCACCCTGCTCCTTTTGACCAGAGCCCTATCAGAGACACCATACTTACTATATAGTGCACTACTTCTGACCAGGGCTGAATCCCAAAAAATGTCACCCTATTCCCTAGAGCAATAGGGCCCCGGTCAAAAGTAGTGCACTATATAAAGGGAATAGGGAGCCATTTGGGATACAGATGCCTCAGTCAACAGGAAGGAACATGCACTTTACTCTGCCCGGAACAAGAACCATCATCAGTAGAACACGTTAAAACTCAATGAATGTCCTTGTCTCTCTGGTCTCTCTCTGGTGTCTCTCTCTGGTCTCTCTCTCTCTCTCTGGTCTCTCTCTGGTGTCTCGCTCTCTCTCTCTCTGGTCTCTCTCTCTCTGGCGTCTCGCTCTCTCTCTCTCTCTCTCTCTCTCTCTCTCTCTGGTCTCTCTCTCTCTGGTGTCTCTCTCTCTGGTCTCTCTCTCTCTCTCTGGTGTCTCTCTCTCTCTGGTCTCTCTCTCTCTCTGGTCTCTCTCTCTCTGGTGTCTCTCTGGTCTCTCTCTGGTCTCTCTCTCTCTGGTGTCTCGCTCTCTCTCGCTCTGGTCTCTCTCTCTAGTGTCTCGCTCTCTCTGTGTGTGTGTGTGTGTGTGTGTGTGTGTGTGTGTGTGTGTGTGTGTGTGTGTGTGTGTGTGTGTGTGTGTGGAACAAGAACCATCGTCAGTAGAACACGTTAAAACACAAAGGTTTCTGGGTCTGCAGAATGTCCTTGTGTTCTGACCAAACATGTTGTGATCCTGTTTCAGACAGACTGTTGAGGGAACTGCTTCTTCATTACAACACCACCAACACGGTTCAATTGTCTGGTTTCTGACACAAGACAAATCTTTGCTGTAATGGCTTCTGTAACGGTCAGCGCCATTGAGGGAAATCTTCATTTTAAAGTAGTCCATTTTTTCTTCTAGGAGTTTATTGGCAGTTGGTAAACAAATTGCCAGCTGGTGTATGCAATCTGAACAGGTTGGATTTTGAGTAAAGTTATGCTTTAAAGTCAAGGTTGGTGATTTACTCCCACCTGCAGTTTATGTCATGTTTGCTCAGGAGTATAATTAATTAATTGGCTGATCCCCCCTGCTGACCTGAATGGAATTATGTGATCCTTCCTTAACCCATAGGAAGTCCCGGCCAGTTGACTACTTCAAAGTTCTTGATGTTGCTGGCCTTGCTAAAACAACAGGCTTTTTGTCAAGGACTCTATCCAACTCTATGGTGTCTGTGATGGGAGATTTAAAGGGATTGCCATTTTATCCTTGTGCATGGTAATGTTTTCACTGCTTCTGCGTGTGTACCAGTCAAAAGTTTGGACGTTACTTTACCATCATTACTTTAAGACATGAAGGTCAGTCAATGTGGAAAATTTCAAGGTTTCTTCAAGTGCGATGATGAAACTGGCACTCATGAGGACCTCCACAGGAAGGAAGTCCCAGAGTTACCTCTGCTGCAGAGGATAAGTTCATTAGAGTTACCAGCCTCATGAGGACCTCCACAGGAAGGAAGACCCAGAGTTCCCTCTGCTGCAGAGGATAAGTTCATTAGAGTTACCAGCCTCATGAGGACCGCCACAGGAAGGAAGACCCAGAGTTCCCTCTGCTGCAGAGGTTCATTAGAGTTACCAGCCTCAGAAATTGGCAATTAACTGCACCTCAGATTACAGCCCAAATAAATGCTTCAGAGTTCAAGTAACAGACACATCTCAACATCAACTGTTCAGAGGAGACTGTGTGAATCAGGCCTTCATGGTCGAATTGCTGCAGAGAAACCACTACTAAAGGATACCAATTAGAAGAAGAGACTTACTTTGGCCAAGAAACACGAGCGATGGAGATTAGACCGGTGGAAATCTGTTTTGTTTTATCAACAGGACAATGACCCAACACATCTCCAGGCTGTGTAAGGGCTATTTGACCAAGAAGGAGAGTGATGGAGTGCTGCATCAGATGACCTGGCCTCCACAAATCCCCCGACCTCATCCCAATTGAGATGGTTTGGGATGAGTTGGACCCCAGAGGGAAGGAAAAGCAGGTAACAAGTGCTCAGCCTATGTGGGAACTGTTGGAAAAGCATTCCCGGTGAAGCTGGTTGAGAAAATGCCAAGAATGTGCAAAGCTGTCATCAAGGCAAAGGTTGGCTACTTTGAAGAATCTAAAATATATGATTTGTTTAACACTTTTTTGGTTACTGCATGATTTCATGTGTTATTTCATAGTTTTGATATCTTCACTATTATTCTGCAATTGTAGAAAATTGTAAAATTAAAGAAACTCTTGAATGAGTAGGTGTGTCCCAAATTATGACTGGTACTGTGTGTGTGTGTATATGTATGAAAAAAAACAATATACATTGATATATGGAATTGTTTTAAGAAGGTCATACCAAAGATCATTTAACTATTTGATCTGGAAGTACAAAAATATATGTGATGAAACATTTTATTTGTCCTTACTGCTATTAGCCCATAGAAACACATTGAATAACAGATTACTGCTATTAGCCCATAGAAACACATTGAATAACAGATTACTGCTATTAGCCCATAGAAACACATTGAATAACAGATTACTGCTATTAGCCCATAGAAACACATTGAATAACAGATTACTGCTATTAGCCCATAGAAACACATTGAATAACAGATTACTGCTATTAGCCCATAGAAACACATTGAATAACAGATTACTGCTATTAGCCCATAGAAACACATTGAATAACAGATAGTCCTTACTGCTATTAGCCCATAGAAACACATTGAATAACAGATAGTCCTTACTGCTATTAGCCCATAGAAACACATTGAATAACAGATTACTGCTATTAGCCCATAGAAACACATTGAATAACAGATTACTGCTATTAGCCCATAGAAACACATTGAATAACAGATAGTCCTTACTGCTATTAGCCCATAGAAACACATTGAATAACAGATTACTGCTATTAGTCCATAGAAACACATTGAATAACAGATTCACTACATGGAACAACAGATAGTCCCCAAAATATAATCTATAGGAAATTTGTTCTGAAGTGACTGTATCTGAGAGATAAGAACGATTAGCATTCTTTTTTTTTTAAACAGGTATTTAACTTATTTTTGGCACTAAACAATCTCCATATATACACTTACATTTTTTCAACTGGTACCAGGGGACCTTCAGAGGAGTATTGTGGGCATCCTAGAGCAAAACAAGAGTCTCACCTTTCCACAGAGGGGTCATATTAGTGTGTAGACCAAACCGTTCGGATGCTACAGATGTTTTTGTGAGAAAGCTGATTTTTGGGATGTCTCATGGTCTGACAAACCGCTCTCTCTCTCTCTGTCACCTTTCACCGCAGATGCGGATGTGCGACATCGGCCAATAAAAATAAAAGATTAACATGGGCAAAAGAACACAGACACTGGACAGAGGAAGATTTGGAAAAAATAAATATGGACAGACAAATTTAAGTTTGAGGTGTTCGGATCACAAAGACGAACATTCGTGAGACGCAGAAAAATTGAAAAGATGCTGGAGGAGTGTTTGACGCCATCTGTCATCATGGTGGAGGCAATGTGATGGTCTGGGGGTGCTTTGGTGGTGGTAAAGTGGGAGATTTGTACAGGGTAAAAGGGATCTTGAAGAAGGAAGGCTATCACTCCATTTTGCAACACCATGCCATACCCTGTGGACGGCGCTTAACTGGAGACAATTTCCTCCTACAACAGGACAATGACCCAAAGCACAGCTCCAAACTATGCAATAAGTATTTAGGGAAGAAGCAGTCAGCTGGTATTCTGTCTATAATGGAGTAGCCAGCACCGTCACCGGATCTCAACCCTATTGAGCTGTTGTGGGAGCAGCTTGACCGTATGGTACGTAAGAAGTGCCCATCAAGCCAATCCAACTTGTGGGAGATGCTTCAGGAAGCATGGAGTGAAATCTCTTCAGATTACCTCAACAAATTGACAACTAGAATACCAAAGGTCTGCAAGGCTGTAATTGCTGCAAATGGAGGATTATTCGACGAAAGTAAAGTTTGGACACAATTATTATTTAAATTAAAAATCATTATTTATAACCTTGTCAACATCTTGACTATATGTCCTATTCATTTTGCAACTCATTTCATGTATGTTTTCATGGAAAACAAGAACATTTCTAAGTGACCCCAAACTTTTGAATGGTAGTGTATTCTAGTCCTGGTTCATCCTATATAACTACTGCTGTCCACTTCATATGTATATACTGTATTCTATATAACTACTGCTGTCTACTTCATATGTATATACTGTATTCTATATAACTACTGCTGTCCACTTCATATGTATATACTGTATTCTATATAACTACTGCTGTCCACTTCATATGTATATACTGTATTCTATATAACTACTGCTGTCCACTTCATATGTATATACTGTATTCTATATAACTACTGCTGTCCACTTCATATGTATATACTGTATTCTATATAACTACTGCTGTCCACTTCATATGTATACTACCATTCAAACGTTTGGGGTCACTTAGATATGTCCTTGTTTTTGAAAGAAAAGCACATTTTCTGCCCATTAAAATAACATCAAATTGATTAGAAGTACAGTGTAAACATTGTTAATGTTGTAAATGACTATTGTAGCTGGAAACGGCTGATTTTTAATGGAATATCTACAGAGGCCCATTATCAGCAACAATCACTCCTGTGTTCCAATGGCATGCTGTGTTAACTAATCAAAGTTTATTTTAAAAGGCTAATTAAAAGGAAAAACCCTTTTGCAATTATGTTAGCACAGCTGAAAACTGTTGTCCTGATTAAAGAAGCAATAAAACTGGCCTACATTAGACTAGTTGAGTATCTGGAGCATCAGCATTTGTGGGTTCGATTACAGGCTCAAAATGGCCAGAAACAAATAACTTTCTTCTTCTTCAGTCCATTCTTGTTCGGAGAAATGAAGGCTATTCCATGCGAGAAATTGCCAAGAAACTGAAGATCTGGTACAACACTGTGTACTACTCCCTTCACAGAACAGCGCAAACAGGCTCTAACTAGAATAGAAAGAGAAATGATGAGCTTGGAGGGTACTTTGGTGTTGAATCCTGAGCTGTAGTCAATGAACAGCATTCTGACATAGGTATTCCTCTTGTCCAGATGGGATAGGGCAGTGTGCAGTGTGATGGCGAATGCATCGTCTGTGGACCTATTGGGGTGGTAAGCAAATTGAAGTGGGTCTAGGGTGTCAGGTAGGGTGGAGGTGATATGATCCTTGACTAGTCTCAAAGCACTTCATGTTGACAGAAGTGAGTCCTACGTAATTTAATTCAGTTACCTTTGCCTTCTTGGGAACAGGAACAATGGTGGCCCTCTTGAAGCATGTGGGCACAGCAGACTGGGATAAGGATTGATTGAATATGTTCGTAAACACACGAGCCAGCTGGTCTGCGCATGCTCTGAGGACGTAGCCGGGGATGCCGTCTGGACTGGCAGCCCTGCGAGGGTTAACACATTTAAATGTCTTACATCGGCCACAGAGAAGGAAAGCCCACAGTCCTTGGTAGCGGGCCCGTTGGTAGTGTAGGGCTTAAAATATTGTCTGTCCTCAGTTGCAACACTCACTACCGAGTTCCAAACTGCCTCTGGAAGCAACGTCAGCACAAAAAACTATTAGTCGGGAGCATCATGAAATGGGTTTCCATGGCAGAGCAGCCACACACAAGCATAAGATCGCCATGCGTAATGCCAAGCGTCGGCTGGAGTGGTGTAACGCTCGCCGCCATTGGACTCTGGAGCAGTGGGAACGCGTTCTCTGGAGTGATGAATCACGCTTCACCATCTGGCAGTCAGACGGACAAATCTGGTTTGACGGATGGCAGGAGAAAGCTACCTGCCCCAACGCATAGTGCCAACTGGTTTGTCAAGATCGGTGTGGAAGAACTTGACTGGCCTGCACAGGTATAAAGCATGGGGGTAGATCAACTTTAATATTGCAGATAGATTGTAGCTTCCATCAATGTAATCGTCTGCATCACTTCCAATCCCCCATAAATATTTTATGTAAATATATATACATACAAATATACAAAAATACATATTCAGCACCAGTCAAGGGTTTTTTCTACATTGTAAAATAATAGTGAAGACATCAAAACTATGAATTAACACCTATGGAATCATGTAGTAACCAAAAAAAGTGTTAAACAAATCTGAATATATTTGAGATTCTGCAAAGAAGCCTTGATGTTTCTTCAAGTTCAGTCGCGAAAACCATCAAGCGCTATGATGAAACTGGCTCTCTTGAGGACCGCCAGTGACATACCTTCCCTCAGTAATAGCATTGAAGATGGGTCGTGGCTGGGTCTCCCAGCATGACAACGACCCGAAACACACTTCCGTAAGAAGCATCTCAAGGTCCTGGAGTGGCCTAGCCAGTCTCCAGACCTGAACCCAATAGAACATCTTTGGAGGGAGCTGAAAGTCCGTATTGCCCAGCGACAGCCCCGAAACCCCGAAACCTGAAGGATCTGGAGAAGGTCTGTATGGAGGAGTGGGCCAAAATCCCTGCTGCAGTGTGTGCAAACCTGGTCAAGAACTACAGGAAACATATGATCTCTGTAATTGCAAACAATGGTTTCTGTACCAAATATTAAGTTCTGCTTTTCTGATGTATCAAATACTTATGTCATGCAATAAAATGCAAATGAATTACTTAAAAAAGTAAAAGTTCTGAGCATTTCTATTCTCATACTTTCTACAGATTGTAAATTAAAGATAAATATTTTTGCTAAATTAATTATTATATTATTGATCGATTTGACGATGACTTTTCAGATCACCCAGTATTGCTGTCTGCAGCGTTAGCTCCAGGTAAAATGTTGCTATTCTTCAGCCATTCCTGGACCTGTGACCAAAAACAAGCTACATATTGTCTAATGGCCGTCTCTTCACAGCAAAATCTGCAGAGCTGGGATGGTAATATCCTCCATATATATATATATATATATATATCTATCTATCTATCTATCTATCTATCTATCTATCATCCTATTGGTTGCAAGAATTTTGTATAATTTAATTAGAAAAATGAGACGTTTTGCGTATGTGCCATGGAATCGGTACACTTAATCTCTTCCCAACTGTTTTGCAATCTATATGGCACAGCTGTCATTTTTTTGGTACTTAAATGAAACTGGAATTCTTTTTTCATTGTCACAATTTTCTTTAACCAATTTTGGGTCTTTAATGCCAACAAACAAGTTTTTCTTCTTCTTCATTCCACTTGCCTCTTCCCTTTTTGCGGTAATGCTGCAATTAGTTGGTTGTAATTTTGCGTAGAGCAGATATTTCCATATATTTTTTGTTAGCTGCATGTGTTACAACTCCACCAGTCCTATTTATGATATAATTTACAAAGATTATACTTTTTTTTTTAAACACAATACCCCATAATAAAGCAAAGTG
Organism: Salmo trutta; assembly: GCF_901001165.1. Classification (NCBI taxonomy): domain Eukaryota; kingdom Metazoa; phylum Chordata; class Actinopteri; order Salmoniformes; family Salmonidae; genus Salmo; species Salmo trutta. The sequence goes on along the minus strand of NC_042972.1, from coordinate 3,112,343 downwards.
AAATTTTTGCAAATCTATAAAAAAAAAAAACTGGAAATAACATTTACATAAGTATTCAGACCTTTCACTAAGTACTTTGTTGAAGCATCTTTGGCAGCGATTACAGTCTTGAGTCTTCTTGGGTATGACGCTACAAGCTTGGCACACCTGTATTTGGGGAGTTTCTCCCATTCTTCTCTGCAGATCCTCTCAAGCTCTGTCAGGTTGGATGGGGAGAGTCGCTGCACAGCTATTTTCAGGTCTCTCCAGAGATGTTTGATCAGGTTCAAGTCTGGGCTCTGGCTGGGCCACTCAAGGACATTCAGAGACTTGTCCCGAAGCCACTCCTGCGTTGTCTTGGCTGTGTGCATAGTGTTGTTGTCCTGTTGGAAGGTGAACCTTCGCCCCCAGTCTGAGGTCCAGAGCACTCTGGTGCAGGTTTTCATCAAGGATCTCTCTGTACTTTGCTCCGTTCATCTTTCACTCGATCCTGACTTGTCTCCCAGTCCCTGCCACTGAAAAACATCCCCACAGCATGATGCTGCCACCACCATTCTTCACCGTAGGGATGGTGCCAGGTTTCCTCCAGACGTGATGCTTGGCATTCAGGCCAAAGAGTTCAAATCTTGGTTTCATCAGATCAGAGAATCTTGTTTCTCATGGTCTGAGAGTCTTTAGGTGCCTTTTGGCAAACTCCAAGCAGGCTGTCATAGGCCTTTTACTGAGAAATGGCTTCCGTCTGGCCACTACCATAAAAGCCTGATTGGTGGAGTGCTGCAGAGATGGTTGTCCTTCTGGAAGGTTCTCCCATCTCCACAAAGGATCTCCAGAGCTAAGTTAGAATGACCATCAGGTTCTTGGTCACCTCCCTGCTCAGTTTGGCCGGGCGGCCAGCTCAAAGAAGAGTCTTGGTGGTTCCAAACTTCTTCTATTTTAGAACGATGGAGGCCACTGTGTTCTTGGGGACCTTCAATGTTACATATTTTGTTTTTGGTACCCTTCCCCAGATCTGTGCCTCGACACAATCCTGTCTTTGAGCTCTAGGGACAATTCCTTCGACCTCATGGCTTGGTTTTTGCTCTGACATGCACTGTCAACTGTGGGACCTTATATAGACAGGTGTGTGCCTTTCCAAATCATGTCCAATCAATTGAATTGACCACAGGTGGACTCCAATCAAGTTGTAGAAGCATCTCAAGGATGATCAATGGAAACAGGATGCACCTGAGCTCAATTTCAAATCTCATAGCAAAGGGTCTGAATACTTAAGTTTTAGTTTTATTTCACCTTTATTTAACCAGGTAGGCAAGTTGAGAACAAGTTCTCATTTACAACTGCGACCTGGCCAATATAAAGCAAAGCAGTGCGACACATACAACAACACAGAGTTATAAATAAACAAACATACAGTCAATAACACAATAGGTAAAAAAATCTATATACAGTGTATGCAAATGAGGTAAGATTTGGGAGGTAAGGCAATAAATAGGCCGTAGTGGCGAAATAATTACAATTCAGCAATTAAACACTGGAATGGTAGATGTGCAGAAGATGAATGTGCAAGTACAGATACTGGGGTACAAAGGAGCAAAAAATAAATAACAATATGGGGATGAGGTAGTTGGATGGGCTATTTACAGATGGGCTATGCACAGATGCAGTGATCTGTGAGCTGCACACATCATATGTAAACAAGGAATGTTTATTTTTAATAAATTAGCAAGCATCTCTAAAAACATGTTTTCCCTTCATCATTATGGGGTATTGTGTGTAGATCGATGAGTAAAATGTTTTATTTAATCCATTTTCGAATAAGGCTGTAACGTAACAAAATGTGGAAAAAGTCAAAGGGTCTGAATACTTTCCGAATGCGCTGTATGTATGGAGCATAATGCATTTTACTGTTTTAGTCACGTTTTCAAGTACTGGTAACAAATCATGCATTTTGAATCTTGCATAGATAGTAATGGACACATATGTGTAAAATGTATAAAACATTTTTATGATGAGCTAATGCTAAGCTATTTGCCAGCTATGTGTGGCACCATGTTTGTTGACATCATACAATACATTTACGTGACAACCAGAATGCATGTCAGACCAAATATGTTATAACAAAACGAGGTGAAGGGACTGACTTCTTGTGCTTTCAAGACAACTGGGAAAAATTATGACGTCTGTGATCTTCAGGTCTGAAAGTCTGAGCTCTAGAAAAGAGGCCCAAGTTCCCCGAGTTGAAATTCCGAGTTGGATGACCGTTCAAAACGATTTCTCCCAGTCTGAGATCGTTTTTTTTCCCCCAGTTCCCAGTTGTCTTGAACGCTCGGAAGTCGGAGATTTCCAAGTTCCCAGGAGTTTTGAACGCGGCATCAGATTGTAATGATGATAATTCAGGGTTGCCAGCTCAGACACCGCTTTCCAGGGGTTTTATTTAGCGTATAAACTTCTGTGTTTGCCCCCCATTTATTGATAAATCCACCATCATACTAATATTTCCAACATCATAGCCCCCCCGCAATACCTTCCCCCATTTCTACACCCCATGGACTTGAAACCCCCCCACAAATGAACCCCCCCACAAACCCCACTAAAATGGTTTAATCCCTGTTTAGCTTTCTAGACAGTAGGATTGTATTTGGGGTGATGATCTGTGAGGTGCTAATTTTCTATTCGCTTTGTGATTTGTCAAAAACTGTAAAACTACTTATGTCATGTGCGCTGGTTCTTGTATACACCGTAACAAGTACATTGAAGATTTGGAATATGCTGAAAAGTTGCCAAACTTGAGTTAATATTTTCAGGCAATGGGGCGTAGCCATCTTTGACTTTATTTTATTTTGCGTCTTTATAGTGAATGGCATTTGGGCATTAGGGAGATTTCGCTTGTCAAACAAACATGGCTGTCATCATAAATAACTTTAGCTGCTGTTAACTGACACACATCTCTTTTCTAAACATTATTACGTTTCACCAGAGATGTGGTATATTGTAAAGGAGTCTAAGTTATGTTTTTTTGTCTGTTATTTTGACTGTTTTATAGAACGAGTTTGGCTGTGCATGTGTTCCGTGTGATGCTTGGATTAGAGGTCGACCGATTACGATTTTTCAACGCCGATACCGATTATTGGAGGACCCAAAAAAATCCGGTACCGATTAATCGGCCGATTGTTTTATTATTTATTTGTAATCATGACAATTACAACAATACTGAATGAACACTTATTTTAACTTAATATAATACATCAATAAAATCTATTTAGCCTCAAATAAATAATGAAACATGTTCAATTCTGTTTAAATAATGCAAAAACAAAGTGTTGGAGAAGAAAGTAAAAGTGCATATTACGTTTCACCAGAGATGTGGTATATTGTAAAGCTAAGTTATGTTTTGTTTATTTTTGTCTGTTATTTTGAAATGTTTTATAGAACGAGTTTGGCTGTGCATGTGTTCCGTGTGATGTTTGGATGATGAAATTCGCATTTATCTTTTACAATAAAAAGGTTAAATTGAGGAATACATTTGTGAAGACCTTTATTTCCCCCCATCAGTACAAAACATTGTGATGGTACTTTTCAGACAACAGTGCTGTTCAGCCATGTTTGTGCATCATTATATGTTCCGATCACACGTGTGACTCATTTCAGGAAACTAGCGCATCACTACGTCAAAGGAGAGCCATTTGAAAGGAAACTTAAAATGCCTTCTGGAACATGTGAACTTTCATTTGCCTTAATAACAAACTTGTATGCCTTTTGTATTGGTTTAGCCACAAAAGTCAGCAACCTTCACGCTAACCATGATTCTACATCGTAGAATAATAGGTGAAGATGTCAAAATATGAAATAACACATATGGAATCACATAGTAACCAACAAAAAAAAGTGTTTAAAAAAAAATCAATATATTTTAGTTTCTTCCAAGTAGCCACCCTTTGCCTTGATGACAGCTTTGGAAACGCTTGGCATTCTCTCAACCAGCATCACCTGGAATGCTTTTCCAACAGTCTTGAAGGAGTTTGCACATATGCTGAGCACTTGTTGGCTGCTTTTCCTTCACTCTACGGTCCAACTCATCCCAAACCATCTCAATTGGGTTGAGTTTGGATGATTGTGGAGGCCAGGTCATCTGATGCAGCACTCCGTCACTCTCCTTCTTGGTCAAATAGCCCTTACACAGCCTGGAGATGGGATGGCGTATCGCTGCAGAATACTGTGATATCCATGCTGGTTAAGTGTGTCTTGAATTCTAAATAAAATCACTGACGGTGCCAACAGCAAAGCACCCCCACACCTCCTCCTCCATGCTTGATGGTGGGAACCACACATGCGGAGATCATCCGTTCACCTACTCTGTGTCTCACAAAGACACGGTGGTTTGAACCAGAAATCTCAAATTTGGACTCATCAGATCAAAAGGACAGATTTCCACCGGTCTAATGTCCATTGCTCGTGTTTCTTGGCCCAAGCAATTATCTTCTTATTGGTGTCCTTTAGTAGTGGTTTCTTTGCAGCAATTAGACCATGAAGCCCTGATTCACGCAGTCTCCTCTGAACAGTTGATGTTGAGATGTGTCTGTTACTTCAACTATGTGACGCATTCAGTTGGGCTGCAATTTCCTGAGGCTGGTAACTCTAATGATCTTATCCTCTGCAGCAGCGGTAACTCTGAGTCTTCCGTTCCTGTGGAGGTCCTCATGAGAGCCAGTTTCATCATAGCGCTTGATGGTTTTTGCAACTGCACGGTCTTGCAGGCCTTCTCAAACAGCTGCAACTGTATATGCATTCGTAAATCAGAGACCTTTTTTGAGTTGGGCTCTGGGATGGTGCAACTGTTGAGAATCTGAGTCTATGGTTGTTGTGGGGGAAAGTTGTTGAGTGTGTATGTATCCCACAACTGTTGCGAGGGAGTAAAAGATGTTAGGGACAATATAGGATGAATCACAATAATTGCTTCCTAAAATAATAATTGCTTGCCATAATGTAATTTTGGTAATAGTGAGACTGGTGAGAGGTAAAAATCCTCTGCATATACTGCCTACATTACTACAAATATTAATAGCTAATTATAGAAAATAAGATAAAACAGAATTTTAATATATTTTTTTATGGCTATATATAATACAAATTGAGGTGAGTGTGATGGAAATGCATTTAGAGGTTGATCTGCTTCTGTTCTATGGGTGGCACTGTGTGCTCTTTTCGAAGGATGGGTCCCGGTCTCTCCGGGGGTCAGGGGGGGGGGGGGGGGGGTCTGCCGGGCATTGGGATGACAACCCATCTCGGGATGAGGAGGGGTTTTAGTGGGTGTTATCAGCAACCATCACTCCTGTGTTCCAATGGCACGTTGTGTTCGCTAATCCAAGTTTGGCATTTTAAAAGGCTAATTGAGCATTAGAAAACCCTTTTGCAATTATGTTAGCACAGCTGAAAACTGTTGTACTGATTAAAGAAGCAATAAAACTGGCCTTCTTTAGACTAGTTGAGTATCTGGAGCATCAGCATTTGTGGGTTCAATTACAGGCTCAAAATGGCCAGAAACAAAGAACTTTCTTCTAAAACTCAGTATATTCTTGTTCTGAGAAATGAAGGCTATTCTATATGAGAAATTGCCAAGAAACTGAAGACGCTGTATACTACTCCCTTCACAGAACAGCACAAACTGGCCTTAACCAGAATAGAAAGAGCGGGAGGCCCCGGTGCACAACTGAGCAAGTGGACAAGTACATTAGTGTCTAGTTTGAGAAACAGACGCCTCACAAGTCCTCAACTGGCAGCTTCATTAAATAGTACCTGCAAAACCCCAGTCTCAACGTCAACAGTGAAGAGGCGACTCTGGCATCCTGGCCTCCAGCTACAATAGTCATTTACAACAGTATCAAGGTCTACACAATATTTAGGATCAATTATATGTTATTTTAATGGACTTTTTTTTGTTGCTTTTCTTTCATAAACAAGGACATTTCTAAGTGACCCCAAACTGTTGAATGGTAGTGTATATATGGGGGATATAATCTTCCCATGTATGTGGCTCGTTTTTGGTCACAGGTCCAGGAATGGCTGAAGAATTGCAACATTTGCCTAGAACTAACGCTGCAGATAGCAATACTGGGTGATCTGAAAAGTCATAGTCAAAACGATCAATAATATGATAATTATTTTAGCAAAAATGTTTATCTAATTTACAATCTGTAAAAACTATGAGAATAGAAATGTTCAGTACTTTTGTGAAGCATCACAGCACAGTTGAAGAATATATGGTAAATAGAAATCCAATATGGATGGTGTTAAGAGATAGATGGAAGGGGTAGAATGGAGCTGAAGGGCGGGACTAATAACAACTAATAACAAGATAACCAATGTAAAACATACAGGGGTCTGTAAAATGTATATAGGTTCAGAAATGTTGTGAAATAGCACAGTTACAAATAGAAATCAAACTGGATCAGAAATAGAGGAAGGCCACGACTAAAAACAAACAAAATATAACTATTGTAAAATAGATTGTGTCTGTAAAATGTGTATTAGATGTATAAACTGAAGGTAGAAGCCTAAGTGTTATTGTTTAATAGTTTACTCCATTCGGGGGAAGGGTGGTAGGGTTTGTGGGGAATAATAAAGGATGATTCTAAAAAATAAAAAGTGTGTATATGTACGTAAATATCAAATCAAACAAGTGTAGACTTTACCTTGAAATGCTTACTTACAAGCCCTTAACCAACAGTGCAGATCAAGAAGAGTTAAGAAAATATTTACCAAGTAGACTAAAATAAAAAGTAATAATAAAAAGTAACACAATAAGAATAACAATAACGAGGCTATAAACAGGGGGTACCGGTACAGAGTCAATGTGGAGGCTATATACAGGGGGTACCGGTACTGAGTCAATGTGGAGGCTATATACAGGGGGTACCGGTACTGAGTCAATGTGGAGGCTATATACAGGGGGTACCGGTACCGAGTCAATGTGGAGGCTATATACAGGGGGCACCGGTACAGAGTCAATGTGGAGGCTATATACAGGGGGTACCGGTACAGAGTCAATGTGGAGGCTATATACAGGGGGTACCGGTACAGAGTCAATGTGGAGGCTATATACAGGGGGTACCGGTACAGAGTCAATGTGGAGGCTATATACAGGGGGTACCGGTACAGAGTCAATGTGGAGGCTATATACAGGGGGTACCGGTACAGAGTCAATGTGGAGGCTATATACAGGTGGTACCGGTACAGAGTCAATGTGGAGGCTATATACAGGGGGGTACCGGTACAGAGTCAATGTGGAGGCTATATACAGGGGGTACCGGTACAGAATCAATGTGGAGGCTATATACAGGGGGTACCGGTACAGAGTCAATGTGGAGGCTATAAACAGGGGGTACCGGTACAGAGTCAATGTGGAGGCTATATACAGGGGATTACGGTACAGAGTCAATGTGGAGGCTATATACAGGGGGCACCGGTACAGAGTCAATGTGGAGGCTTTATACAGGGGGTACCGGTACAGAGTCAATGTGGAGGCTATATACAGGGGGTACCGGTACAGAGTCAATGTGGAGGCTATATACAGGGGGTACCGGTACAGAGTCAATGTGGAGGCTATATACAGGGGGCACCGGTACCGAGTCAATGTGGAGGCTATATACAGGGGGTACCGGTACAGAGTCAATGTGGAGGCTATATACAGGGGGCACCGGTACCGAGTCAATGTGGAGGCTATATACAGGGGGCACCGGTACCGAGTCAATGTGGAGGCTATATACAGGGGGTACCGGTACAGAGTCAATATACAGGGGGTACCAGTACAGAGTCAATGTGGAGGCTATATACAGGGGGTACCGGTACCGAGTCAATGTGGAGGCTATATACAGGGGGTACCGGTACAGAGTCAATGTGGAGGCTATATACAGGGGGTACCGGTACAGAGTCAATGTGGAGGCTATATACAGGGGGTACCAGTACAGAGTCAATGTGGAGGCTATATACAGGAGGTACCGGTACAGAGTCAATGTGGAGGCTATATACAGGGGGGTACCGGTACAGAGTCAATGTGGAGGCTATATACAGGAGGTACCGGTACAGAGTCAATGTGGAGGCTATATACAGGGGGTACTGGTACAGAGTCAATGTGGAGGCTATATACAGGGGGTACCGGTACAGAGTCAATGTGGAGGCTATATACAGGGGGTACTGGTACAGAGTCAATGTGGAGGCTATATACAGGGGGTACCGGTACCGAGTCAGTGTGGAGACTATATACAGGGGGTACCGGTACAGAGTCAATGTGGAGGCTATATACAGGGGGTACCGGTACCGAGTCAGTGTGGAGACTATATACAGGGGGTACCGGTACAGAGTCAATGTGGAGACTACATACAGGGGGTACCGGTACAGAGTCAATGTGGAGGCTATATACAGGGGGTACCGGTACAGAGTCAATGTGGAGGCTATATACAGGGGGTACCGGTACAGAGTCAATGTGGAGGCTATATACAGGGGGTACCGGTACAGAGTCAATGTGGAGGCTATATACAGGGGGTACCGGTACAGAGTCAATGTGGAGGCTATATACAGGGGGTACCGGTACAGAGTCAATGTGGAGGCTATATACAGGGGGTACCGGTACAGAGTCAATGTGGAGGGGGTACAGGCTAGTCGAGGTAATTTATACATGTAGGTCGGGGTGAAGTGACTATGCATAGATAATAAACATTGAAAAGCAGCAGTGTACAAAAAAAAAAGGGGGGGAGGGTCAAGTCGATTTTATGAATTGTTCAGCAGTCTTATGGCTTGGGGGTAGAAGCTGTTGAGGAGCCTTTTGGTCCTAGACTTGGTGCTCCGGTACCGCTTGCCATACGGTAGCAGAGAAAACAGTCTATGACTAGGGTGACTGGAGTCTGACAATTTTATGGGCCTTCCTCTGACACCGCCTGGTATAGAGGTCCTGGATGGCAGGAAGCTTGGTCTCAGTGATGTACTGGGCCATACGCACTACCCTCTGTAGCGCCTTACGGTCAGATGCCGAGCAGTTGCCATACCAGGCGGTGATGCAACCGGTCGGGATGCTCTCGATGGTGCAGCTGTAGAACCTTTTGAGGATCCGGGGGCCCATGCCAAATCTTTTCAGTCTCCTGAGGGGGAAAAGGTTCTGTTGTGTCCTCTTCACAACTGTCTTGGTATGTTTGGACCATGATAGTTTGTTGGTGATGTGGACACCAAGGAACTTGAAATTCTCCACCCACTCCACTACAGCCCCGTCGATGTTAATGGGGGCCTGTTCGTGTGTGTGTGTGTGTGTGTGTGTGTGTGTGTGTGTATATATATATATATATATATTTTTTTACACAAAAAATATGGTGGATTGGAAGTGATGCAAACAATTACATTGATGGAAGCAACAATCTACATTAAAGCTGATCCACCCATTTAAAAAAAAGATACTGTGTCACAACGGATTGGATCAAACGCATTTAGGAATGAAATTCAACAAATTAAGCCACACCTGTTAATTGAAATGCATTCCAGGTGACTACCTCATGAAGCTGGTTGAGAGAAGGCCAAGAGTGTTGCAAAGCTGTCATCAAGGCAAAGGGTGGCTACTTTGAAGAATCTCAAATATAAAATATATTTTGATTTGTTTAACACTTTTTTTGGTTAGTACATGATTCCATATGTGTTATTTCATAGTTGATGTCTTCACTATTATTCTACAATGTAGAACATTTTACAAATAAAGAAAAACCTTGGAATGAGTAGGTGTGTCCAAACTTTTGACTGGTACTGTATTTGCGATGTTACGCTGCAAGGAAGACTCAACAATGATCACAAATATGTGATAGTACAAGTCAAAGGGTTAAAGACGCTGTATTGAACTCCTGTATGCTTTGTTAAAGAGGCTGTACTTCCTTCTGCCTCTGGGGGTGCGCTTGAGCCAAAAGGGGCCCCCTAAAATGGACCGAAATCTTGTTCAGAAATGACCAAGTGGAAAGATGATTCCACATGAGGTATTTTTTTAGTCTATAGATTCTAAAATGTCTATAGATTTCTTGTCTTCTAGATTCTATAGTTGAACATTCTCTTTCTCTCGGACTCACCAGAACCAGAGCGCTGAACTGGCAGCAGCAGAACCAACTCAACTACTTTCCAAAGGCAATGGGTCTTTTAAAGGCAACGTTTCCGTGTTTGCGGTGATGTCATTACTGGTAAGCGCCGCAGATGTCAGGTCAACTGGAAACTACCTTAAAAAAAACTAAAAAAAATACATTACGTGGCCTCGGATGAATTCCGGCCTAAGGCATCTGCAGAGTTTACTGTAAACGTGATCTCTGCAAACATCAGGGAAAACGGCTTGAAAAAAAAAAAAAAAAAGGCATATTGTGGTCTGTCCATGGTGCTGCTCTCTATAAATGGGCTTTGATTGGTTGTGGCCCAATCATCCATAGAAACACTGATGTTAAAATGTTAACTATTGCAATGCCATGTTTATATGACACTGTATTCAAATATTTATTCTATGCATCCCTTGTACAGAATATGGGTCATTATTTGATGGTATAGTATTGATACTATAACAATCATTTATTCATAGAAGTTACTTTAAAATGTCTGACTTCATCTACACTCAATAATATGTTGTTATAGAAAATGTTATTTTACCAGATTAGTTATCTTTTACAATAGTTTTTTATTTATTTATACACAAACAAGTTAATGACAAAACACTGAAGACATCACACAATGGTTGTCAACACAAAGGGCTCTAGCCAATCTGGAGCGTGAAAATTCAGGATAGTGTGATTTAAAATGTATTTAATTTTTAAAAAATTTAAAAAGTTCCCACATTGGTGGATACTTCATTCACAGTAAACTCTGCAACGTAAATGACCGTTAAATTTTGTTATAGCGTTGTAACATCAGGGCCAGTTCCATGCATAAACATTTAGGATCTTAGTCGGGGTCTCAAACTTACTGTTGAGAGTTAGAATAGTAAAAAAGTACACAAGGTGCAAATTCAAAAATTTGGTTTCTGCATCTGATGCAGTTTTTCCTCAATTAGCCACGTCAGCTAACAATGTTTAGATTGGTAGTTAGTCTAGCCAGTTATTTAAACTTGTAGTAATTATGGCCGAATACCGGCAGGGTAGAGGCTTTGACCTTCAGATGGACACCCATTGATTTTGCTAGTCATTTTCACTCAGATATAATAATATATTGCATGTCATTACAAAATGTGTAGAATTGCAGGAAATTAGCTTTAAAGAAAGTGAAAATCTTTCTCTCCACGACATTGCAAAAAAATGTGTAGAATTACAGGAAATTAACTTTAAAACAAATTTCTCTAACCACTGACAAGTTTTTGCCTTAAGGTGGGGGGGCCCCCCCTCCAACCAAATCTCGCTTAAGGACCCCAAAAGGCTACAGGCCTGGATGAACTTCCACCGATACAGAATGGAGCCCAAAACTCTCCATTGTATGACAATTTGAGTGAATTGCATTGTATACCCTGTGTTTATACTGGGCCTTAGGAAATAGTGTCCGTGTCAGAAATCTGGCTCTTCTACTACCTACTTAAAACTACACACTGTGGACTAGTCGTACTACATACTAAATTTACAACATTTAGTAAAAACGGATGCAGTAAGCAACAAATATCAAGGTGTCATCGAATGTGCTTGTTCCCTGCCATTCATTCATTCATTCATTCATTCATTATCAGCTGCAGTCAAACACACGTGGGTGTGAATTAAATGTTTTATCTTCCTCAATACTGTGCAGCGAATGCAACTATAATGAAAAGCCAAAATGAGTGAGACATCCGGGCATTTAAAGTATACACGATTTCCGAAAGTCACCATTCTTACAAAAACATACATACATACATACATACTCAAAAACGGCCTGCTATTTAGGACTCAAGTATGGTACTGGGACACGGCCAGTTAGGATGTTACCTCTACAGGACCCATTAAACTAGACTAAAAACTGGTATTGGGAAACGGTCAGTCTGTTTCTTGTTTACTTTATGAATTTGGTGGAACAACTATTTTTAGAATGTCACCTCAGCTTACCCTTTCACAGCCTCCAACACCTCCTCGGGAGCGCCGCCTCCAACACCTCCTCGGGAGCGCCCTCCTCCAACACCTCCTCGGGAGCGGGGCGGCCTCCAACACCTCCTCGGGAGCGGGGCGGCCTCCAACACCTCCTCGGGAGCGGGGCGGCCTCCAACACCTCCTCGGGAGCGCCCCCTCCAACACCTCCTCGGGAGCGCCCCCTCCAACACCTCCTCGGGAGCGCCCCCTCCAACACCTCCTCAGGAGCGTCCCGTCCAACACCTCCTCAGGAGCGTCCCGTCCAACACCTCCTCAGGAGCGCCCCGTCCAACACCTCCTCAGGAGCGCCCTCTCCAACACCTCCTCAGGAGCGCCCTCTCCAACACCTCCTCAGGAGCGCCCCGTCCAACACCCCCTCAGGAGCGCCCCGTCCAACACCTCCTCAGGAGCGCCCTCTCCAACACCTCCTCAGGAGCGCCCTGTCCAACACCTCCTCAGGAGCGCCCTCTCCAACACCTCCTCAGGAGCGCCCTCTCCAACACCTCCTCAGGAGCGCCCCGTCCAACACCTCCTCAGGAGCGCCCCGTCCAACACCTCCTCAGGAGCGCCCCGTCCAACACCTCCTCAGGAGCGCCCCGTCCAACACCTCCTCAGGAGCGTCCCGTCCAACACCTCCTCAGGAGCGTCCCGTCCAACACCTCCTCAGGAGCGTCCCGTCCAACACCTCCTCAGGAGCGCCCCGTCCAACACCTCCTCAGGAGCGCCCCGTCCAACACCTCCTCAGGAGCGCCCTCTCCAACACCTCCTCAGGAGCGCCCTCTCCAACACCTCCTCAGGAGCGCCCCGTCCAACACCCCCTCAGGAGCGCCCCGTCCAACACCTCCTCAGGAGCGCCCTCTCCAACACCTCCTCAGGAGCGCCCTGTCCAACACCTCCTCAGGAGCGCCCCCTCCAACACCTCCTCAGGAGCGCCCCCTCCAACACCTCCTCAGGAGCGCCCCGTCCAACACCTCCTCAGGAGCGTCCCGTCCAACACCTCCTCAGGAGCGTCCCGTCCAACACCTCCTCAGGAGCGCCCCGTCCAACACCTCCTCAGGAGCGTCCCGTCCAACACCTCCTCAGGAGCGCCCCGTCCAACACCTCCTCAGGAGCGCCCTCTCCAACACCTCCTCAGGAGCGCCCTCTCCAACACCTCCTCAGGAGCGCCCCGTCCAACACCCCCTCAGGAGCGCCCCGTCCAACACCTCCTCAGGAGCGCCCTCTCCAACACCTCCTCAGGAGCGCCCTGTCCAACACCTCCTCAGGAGCGCCCTCTCCAACACCTCCTCAGGAGCGCCCCCTCCAACACCTCCTCAGGAGCGCCCCGTCCAACACCTCCTCAGGAGCGCCCCGTCCAACACCTCCTCAGGAGCGTCCCGTCCAACACCTCCTCAGGAGCGTCCCGTCCAACACCTCCTCAGGAGCGCCCCGTCCAACACCTCCTCAGGAGCGCCCTCTCCAACACCTCCTCAGGAGCGCCCTCTCCAACACCTCCTCAGGAGCGCCCTGTCCAACACCTCCTCAGGAGCGCCCCGTCCAACACCTCCTCAGGAGCGCCCTCTCCAACACCTCCTCAGGAGCGCCCTGTCCAACACCTCCTCAGGAGCGCCCTCTCCAACACCTCCTCAGGAGCGCCCTCTCCAACACCTCCTCAGGAGCGCCCCCTCCAACACCTCCTCAGGAGCAGCGCCTCCAACCGATTTGACATTTTAGTCATTTAGAAGACTCTCTCATTCTCAGCGACTTCCAGTAGCGAGCGCCTACATTTATGATTTTTTCTCTCTCTCCTCGAAACCCACAACCCATTGCAAGCGCCATGCTTTACCAACTGAGCCACATGGGATGCTATGAGAAAAAGATTCTTACATTTTTTTATGTATTTTTTTGTTGAAAAGTTGTGCTCACTGGACTATTAGGGGTGGGGGAGGAGCAATTGGTTTCTTAGCCTGGGTATCAGTTTGTTTCTGATCTCATGATAATAGCGTAGGTAAAAGCACCAACAGATCAAGATCAGGCTAGCCTGTTTCTTGTTTTACCCTCTTGACTTCAGTTAGTACATAGAATTTTTCTCAACAACTTCCGAGAATTCCACCTCAACTTCCCTTTACAGCCTCCAACCTCCTCAGAGCATAACAACCCCCCTCCACTCCACTTCCACAAAGCAGCACACCCATCCCCCACAGAACAGAGGGAAGAAAAGCAGAGAGGGAGGCGAGCTGCAGTGTTAACAGGAGCAGCATGAAAATGGTTTAATATGAATGGATTAAAAAAATTTCATCATCTTTGTCGACTGACTGCTGGGTTGAAGAAAAAAAAAAATCATATTAAACCAATGAAATTGTAAACAAAAAGACAAATATTTTTGGCATAATCAGATATTTAAAAAATCAAAAAGGTTAAAAATAAAAGCCTTTGAGGCCATTGCAGCAAAATATTTCTAACAGCCAGTGTTAACAAAATAGTGACGAAAGCCTCTAGCAACAAGACAAAGAAATGTGACTGAAATATCTCCCCAAAAATCTGTTTGGATTATTATTATTATCCACCATCTTGTTTTTAATGGCAGCATGACATTTTCACAGTTGTTGGTACTCTATGTGCGGTGAACTGGGACAACGGAAAGACGAAAATAACCAAAAAATCTGACTTTATATACAGGACAAGAGAACGGCAAAACCAGGGCAGTCAGCTATAAAAAAAAAGGGTCTTTAATGTCGAAACAAGTCCACCAGTCAGCAAGTCACTGCAAAGCTCAGGCTACACTGGATATCTACATTGGACTTCAGCTACAGGATTTTAGTGAGAATGTAAACCCATAGGCATACAGTAGCCACATTAAACTGGATGCACCCAAATGACACCAGGGCACTACCTAGGGAATAGGGCCCCGGTCTAAAGTAGGGCACTACCTAGGGAACAGGGCCCCGGTCAAGAGTAGGGCACTACCTAGGGAATAGGGCCCTGGTCTAAAGTAGGGCACTACCTAGGGAATAGGGCCCTGGTCTAAAGTAGGGCACTACCTAGGGAATAGGGCCCCGGTCTAGAGTAGGGCACTACCTAGGGAATAGGGCCCCGGTCAAGAGTAGGGCACTACCTAGGGAATAGGGCCCCGGTCTAGAGTAGGGCACTACCTAGGGAATAGGGCCCCGGTCTAGAGTAGGGCACTACCTAGGGAATAGGGCCCCGGTCTAAAGTAGGGCACTACCTAGGGAATAGGGCCCCGGTCTAAAGTAGGGCACTACCTAGGGAATAGGGCTCTGGTCTAGAGTAGGGCACTACCTAGGGAATAGGGCCCCGGCCTAAAGTAGGTCACTACCTAGGGAATAGGGCCCCGGTCTAAAGTAGGGCACTACCTAGGGAATAGGGCCCCGGTCTAAAGTAGGGCACTACCTAGGGAATAGGGTACCATTTGGGCCACACACACACACCACTGCTAAATGAGAAAATGGAGGCTGGCCCGTGACCACTGCTTATCCTTGGCAGTTCCCGCTCAGTAAACACAGCCAATTTCCACCATTTGCTCCCAGGGCCTTATCAGCCTATAGCTCCAGCCTGCCAGGGTCCAGTTAAGCTTGGTTTCACCAGCTGTGTTAGACTGCTAAGTAAACCTAGATCAAAAACACAGAAGGCTCTGTGGATCTAGTTTTGGGACAAAGCCTAGTTCATTGGTTCCATTGTACTGGGATAACTAAATAACACAGTTCAAGTATTTAAAATATTTGACATTTAACAAAAATGTATTAGTCTGAAATAGCCACTTCTCACTAAGATTGCCTAGAGATGTTAAGAAAATAGTCTCTGCTTGGCCTTTTACTGAAATGTAAAAGTTGGAAACATGTCACGTCTCGACCGCTACCTCTGGGAGGTTGCCCACGACACTTGCCTCCCTTCCAAGCAGGGCAGTGTAAACACGATTGTCTCGTTGAGCCGTAATGGCAGAGCAATGTTTTTGAAACAACTGAAATGTCTAAGCATTTTCCTTACATTAGGGGACTTGTTTTGAGTTTTACCTGAAATTGACATTGTAGCTTTAAGGGAATCTCAGAACATGGCATTTTGTTGCAATTTGATCCCCCCCGTGTAATGATTTGCATGATATTGATAAAATGAAGCATGGTTTGCTCTTGAAATGCAAATCAAACTACGGGCTAATGTTGGCTAACATTAGCTAACTAGCTAGTAAATTCGTATGTGAGGAGAATGTAGATATTTTGTTTAGCTTGCTACCTAGCTCTGTATAATATGAATAACACTGCATGATAACGTTACTGTACTTTTATATTTGTACGAAGGTGTTAAAGTACATTTTTGCTACGCTGAAGTTACTTGAAGAAAACGTAAATTAGCTAACGTTAGCCATCTAGTAGCTGTGCCACTTCAGCTGTCTTGTAGCTAACTTAGTGTATGGATGAAAAAAAAGAAACCATTTAAAAATGTCTGCATGTGAATTGATGCAATTTTCAAGAGTGTAATATGGTTTTGTTACATAAATCAAAAGTGTAATATTGTAGATGCATGAAAAGTGCTACTGTGATATTTGCAGTACATTTAAGCTACGAAGCAAGAACATCACCTAAACCTTCTCTTGGCCCGGAATATTCCATCGCTAATGTAAATTCAAATGCTTTACGTACATTTTACATTCCGTCCCGATGCCCCTCTTCCAATTTTAGTTAATCTGAATAAGCTTAAAGTCAAATAGTGGTGTCCAGACTACGCCACATCGTTGGGGTACATCTCATTCAAACACCTCCTGGAAAATTAAATTAGTCAAAATCAAATCGAATTTATTTATATAGCCCTTCTTACATCAGCTGATATCTCAAAGTGCTGTACAGAAACCCAGCCAAAAAAACCCAAACAGCAAGTAATGCAGGTGTAGAAGCACGGTGGCTAGGAAAAACTCCCTAGGAAAAACTCCCTAGAAAGGCCAAAACCTAGGAAGAAACCTAGAGAGGAACCAGGCTATGAGGGGTGGCCAGTCCTCTTCTGGCTGTGCCGGGTGGAGATTATAGCAGCACATGGCCTAGATGTTGTTGGCTTTTTCATAGCCGATCTTTGAGAGTGTCTCTACCGCTCCTAAAGATAAGATATTTTATTAAACCATTTCAAAAAAATTATCCAATAGACTCCAAAATCAACAAACTGCAAGAATTGGACACATCTGTTAGGATACAAAATAAATAGTTGGTTGAGAACCTGCATAAATTAATCACTACCATGTGACTCTAGACTTTATCCTAATGTATACCTTAACGTAAAAAAAAATGGCCATTCTGGGTCCTTCGGGGCAAAGATGTGGAGCCCTGCAAACTCAGGTCTGCCATTTTAAAGTAACTAATTGTGTTTTTGCATTGCATAAACTAGGCTTTATAAAAAAAGACAGCTATGCTCATCTCATGATTTTATTTCATACCGGTACAATGAAATCAAGATTAATAGTAAGGGCCGAAAAAGACATGTTACAGCCATACCAATCTGTTCTTATTGTATTTCTGAATGCCTTCAGCAAATCACAATGACTGTTTGGTCCCTGGCTTGAACACAACCATTCAGTAATATTTACGGTATTTTCAACATATGGCAACAAATTATCCATTTAAAAAAGGCCCTGATTTTGGGCTACAACATGATGATTCAAGCGATTTGAACAAAAACTCTTCACTTTCCCTTACGATAAACCTGACAAAAATCCTTCAACTTAACCAATTCCTTAATTAAATTAGACTTGTAGTTTTTGCCTGATTTTTTTTTGTTGCAACTTCTGGGATGGTGAAATTGGCAACTAAAACGATGCACCAATTAAATCCAGAGTGAGGCGGGATGAAGGGGCAGCTATCCAATCAGAACAGTGAATCGTATCATGTGGCCTAACATCCCGGGTTGTGCTGTAACTGTAAAAAGACAGCAAGAGAACCAACGACATGTTTGGCACAACAACAAAAAAACACTAAGAGAGGTTAAACCAACATGAAGAGCGAGTCTCAAATGGGACCCTATTCCCTATACTAGTGTAAAGGGAATAGGGTGCTGTTTTGGACGTAACCGATAACAGTCCCTGTGAAGTACCCTTGATTGACTGTGCCACTAAAATACAACGTGTCTAACTTAAAATAACTGATGAAGAAGCTCATCATAAACCAGTCAACTGAACTAATGAAAGATCGCAAAACACTGTGGCAACTTCTACACAAAACGGACAGATTTAGTTTACTATGCACTTTCACCGATTACCAGTTAGCGCCGATGGGCAGTTTGCACCCGATCTACGACAGAGTCAAAGCTAATATCTGTTCGAGTTTCCTTTTTCAAACGTCTGGCGTCGGGATTTTTTTTTTAGCAAATTCAAGGTAAAAAAATAAAAATACAAAAAAGAAATACAAGAATAGGGTGGTTTCAAATTCTTTACTCAGAGAAAATAAAAATCAGTCACTACAAAAAAAATGTAAGACATTATTTTAGGTTTAATGAAAAGAATAAGGCCGTTTTAACTCTGCCCTGCAAAATGGAATTGTTAAGATTTAAGTGCTTACATTCAGCAAACATTTTGAGGCTGTCGAAAGTTCAAACTCTATAAAAGAGGAAACACAAAAGTAGATTAAAGGGATAATGATTAGGTTGCCCATTTACACAATTTCAGGGGACCAAATTGTTTTAATTTGTCATGTAGACTGTACCTAAGAGTAAAAATGTAATTTTTTTTTTATTCTCGCAACAAAAAAATAATATTTATTCTACAATGCGCCGTGACACTGCTTACCAAGTTTCAGTCCATCCTCAGTGTACAAAACAGAAGCTGGTAAAAAAAAAAAAAAAAAAAACATTTTTAAAGTTACATTCTGACCAGCAATGTCTATGCTTGAGTGTCTGAAAGCTGCACCGTGTAGAACTTCTGATCAACGTTAGTCCCTTCAGTCTTGTTGACGCGGTAGTCATGACATCATCCCGTCACTGCTCAATACAAGGAACGTATTTTACTGTAGTCAGTTAGACGATGCCGTCCTGATGTTTTCTTCTGGCTTCAACAGTAAAGAAAGACCTCTGGACTTAGCTAAGCCTCGTTGCAAAAATGGACCCCTTGGGCTAAACCAAGAAGATCTCTGGAGATATCATCATCATTCACGCTGGTATTCAGCTAGAGTTTCATACAGCGGGCGTATCTGTATCACAGGGGATAGGTTCACCTGCAGGATCCGTTGGGCCTTCCTCCTCAGTTCCTCAACCGTGACGCAATCGTCCACTTTGATCACCTTCCACCGCAAACTGTTCTCGTCCAGCCGACACTCCTCCTGACGGCTCATCATCCACAGAGATTGTTCGTCCGTCCAGGACCGTCTGTGGTTTGACACATCAGTCTTGTAGTTGTAAACTCCTCGACCGTTCTGATAGATCACGGGGACAGAATCTCCGATAAGGGCTCTGTTCCATTCCGGACATGAGGCATGGTACCTTTGACCAACCAAGGCCACAGCTTTAGGTGTTCTACCGGCGTTCGGCGATGGCAGTAACGGTATTCCTGAAAGTGTTGGAGGTTGAGAGTGAATCTGCATTCTCGCAGTGTGACCTCTCATTAAACCTGTAATGTTCGTTAGTTTCAGGTACTGCTGCTGCACCTGGGAAGGTTGAATAGTCAGAATCGGAGGTCTGGAAAAAACAGATCTCTTGTGAGATTCTGATGCACTTGCACTACTCCACGATGCGTAATTGTTAGACTCCTTTTTCTTCTTCTTATTATTATTATTCTTCCGTCCCCTCTTCTTGCCTGGCCTTGGACCCTTGCTGGCCATGTCCATAGGGCACATCTCTGCCGGGAGGGTTTTTGCTGTACACGACCTGTAGCCGTACACATCTTTGCTCCGTAGCACTTTGGGCTTATGGCCCTCTTCCTTAAGTCCTTGCAGAAAGGATACCAGTTCCTCAGTGTCTGAAAGATCTTTCGACATAGGGTTGAGGATCTGTAATGCCTCGAAAAGGACAGTCTGTCCCGCTGAGGCTATTCTGGACCAGGAGTTGATGGCCTTCTCCACAACCGGTTCTGTGTAATTCATGACATCTGCCTTCAGGTGAAACCATTGAGAGCTCCTGAAGTCAAGTCTTTCTCTTCACCCTGTTGAGAGAAAGCAGAGAGTAGCAGTTTCCAACAAATAAAACAAGACCAACTAAAAAATAAAAATAAACATTGCATGCTTACTGATGTAACGGATGGTAAGGGTCCCTAACGGGATCAATTCTATGGGGGGGTGGGACTCTGATTTAGACTTCTAAATTCAGATGCATAAGCTGCAGCAATATGGACTGCATCTGCACAGACATCTTGGCAATAAGCTTGGAAAGCGGAGACAACACATCACAAAAGTTAAAATGGAGGCTAAACATTAGCGGAGACGTCAATTTCGGTGGCTGCATTACGTTCGCTTGTTAAGAGTGGTGCATTAGCTAACTAGCTGTAAATAAGTGAATTGTTTCACCCCACAGCCAAGTTAGCACTAAATGAATTTACAGTTAGTTAGCAACCGCACTTACACTCTTTTGCAAGCTACCATAACATTTGTTTCAATTAGTGTGTTTTCAGAAATTAGTAAGTGTCGTATTATCCAAAATATTTAGCTAGGTGAAAAACTGCCGTGTTGCTTAACAGTTATTTTCGATAGAGAGGGGCATTAATTGGTCTAGCCTAAACTGGGGCAAAGGGATGACTTTGGACATTGATCCTCCCCTACCAGAGGGGGCGCTACTGTACTGATACTCCACAAAGAACGTACAAAAATTATGAAGTTTCACAAATCAAAAATGGTTAAGCTTTGTTGATTCTTGTGATTTACAGCGAAGCACGCACTGCAGTCACTAGATTCATATTGTATAGCCTTACACTTTGAGCGACTGAAAATCGGTAGGCTACATTTTAATGGAAGGTGATAAGAGGAGACAATGTGCGATTTGAGCATTACTGACGAGACATTTTACAACCAGAGCTGAGAAAGTTACGTTTATTTAAATCTCGATAATCAAATCAGTGGAGGGACACTCTCGGAAGCCAGCTTTGACAAAGTGTTTCCCAAAAGAATGAACTCTACATTTATCAATATAAAACTGCTCTAAGAAATATGCACTAGCGTTATAAATCTGTTAAAGAAGTTAGCAAGGGGCCTCCGGAGTGGCGCAGCGGCCTAAGGCACTGCATCGCAGTGCTTGAGGCGTCACTACAGTCCTGGGTTCGATCCCAGGCTGGCTCATCGCACTCTAGCGACTCCTTGTTTTATTTAACCAGGCAAGTCAGTTAAGAACAAATTCTTATTTTTAATGACGGCCTAGGAACAGTGGGTTAACTGCCTTGTTCAGGGGCAGAACGACAGACTTTTACCTTGTCAGCTCAGGGATTCAATCTTGCAACCTTTCGGTTACTAGTCCAACGCTGCCGCCAGGTAGCCTAGTGGCGGTGGTGACTGTAAAAACACCTTCGAGCCATGTGCTTTTTGTCTGTGAGCAAAAATTCTGACATTTAATTTTTTTGCTGATATGGGTGCGAACACATTCAAGCAGCATATTAAACTGGGATATTGTTGTAGGGTACACCGGCAAGTGCAAGAATATTTGCCAGGGCATACGTGATTCATTTCAGGAAACTACGCGCATGTCGCGCGTTACTACTTCACAGGAGCGCCATTTGAGCGTACTTTTTAGTTTAGTTTTTCAAAATGCATTTTTTTTGTGCAAAAATGCCTTCTGGAACATGTGAACTTTCATGTGCCTTAATAACAAACTTGTATGTCATCTGTAAATATGAATACAATAGTTAAATTATGAGCCTAAGCAATGGAAAAAGTGAGAGCAACCTTCCCGCTAGCCATGATTGGCTGAGATGTGCTGGACATGCCGACAGATGAGTTCAGATTGGTCTGCCATGTGGCACGCGTCTGTCTATAATATGAGCTGGTAATCCTTTAACTAAAAAAAAAAATCCCTTTTCTTCCCCAATTTTGTGGTATCTAATTGGTAGTTAGTCTTGTCCCATAGCTGCAACTCCCATACGGACTCGGGAGAAGCGAAGGTAGAGAGCCATGCGTATTCAGAAACACAACCCCGCCAAGCCGCACTTCTTCTTGACACAATATCCGCTTAAACCGGAAGCCAGCCGCATCAATGTGTCGGAGGAAACACTGGCAACCGCGTCAGTGTGCATGCGCCCGGCCCGGCACAGGAGTCGTTAGAGCGCGATGGGACAAAGACATCCCGGCCAAACCCTCCCCTAACAACGCTGGGCCAATTGTGCGCCGCACCATGGGTCTCCCGGTTGTGGCAGAGCCTGGACTCGAACTAGGATCTCTAGTGGCACAGCTAGCACTGCGATGCAGTGCCTTAGACCACTGCGCCACTCGGGAGGCCCTGTGAAGGTAATCCTTTCGAACGTAGCTTTTTTTTAACGATATCATGTAGTAGAAATGCTTAAGTGTTGCTCTACACTTCCTGGAGGACCGAGTTTTTAAATCAACAGAACTAGAGTATGAAGCTATGGAGATGGAGAAAATTCTTTGCTTTGAAAAGACAACACAGAAGGCTGTCGTATAAAACAGCTGTCTCCGCATTACATCTTTAAACTAAGGGCAACCGTGGCATCCGTGACAGAGGGAGAAGCGTCCATCCATGTATACGGGTAAGAGAGTCTAGCTAGCTACATTTTCAGATATTACATGTTTCTAAATTGTCAGAAAGTCATTTTCATTTCAAGTTAAAGTGTACTGTTACCTAGCTAGCTGGCTAGCTAGCTAACATTACATGTATTATTTGTGTAGTAATATTATTCGTATCTCAGAGCCATTTGCATTGCTAGTTAAATCCTAATGTTAGCTAGCTAACATTGAACCTGGTTGGTAAGCTACCTACAGATGCATGCAGGGTAGTAACATTATGAGTTGGTATTATGGTTCATTGTTCCGCTGCATGTCTAAACAAAAAAGACTCCACTATGCAAGTAACTATATCAATAGAATGTTTGATGCCACTGCGACTGTCGATAGACGTAGCTGGTAAATCTACTCTGATTTTAGAGCACTCTCGCCTGAGTGCGCAGAATAAGTGATGAGTTTACGAACGCTCAACACCCGCAGAATATGGCTGGTGTCAGCAAACGTCGGCAAAAAAGCGTAATTAAATTGTTTCCAGCAGCACAGTCACCAACACTCTGGATAACATGAAAACAGCCTAACCAGCTCTGCTAGGACGAGTAAAATGGTCAGAGTGAGGTGTTCTCCCATTTGTGTCTGGAAGTAGCTAGCAAGCTAGCCAACATTAGCCAGTTAAGTTACAAGTTCATCAACTTTCAAAGCAGAATTACTTTCTCATTGTACTTCAACTGTAGTGTATGATATACCATTTTCCAGCTCAGAGTCTCTACTTCTATCCAATGTAAAAAAATTAAAGAAATAAAAAAAATTGCTACACAAGACCGAATCGAGCCGGTCGGTCACATATTATTTGAATTCTAAATCGTATTATTTCACATGGAGGAGATGTGGGAAGCTTAAAGGCTTGCAGCCATTTTAAACTAGCTAGCAAGCTTCTAGAGGAGTAGCCTACAGCCAATTTTCAGCCACAAAACAAGGTAATGTAAAGCAAACCTACATTTTCATTACATGTAGCCACTGTTCAAATATGCAGTTGGTTTTCTTTGATATTAGCTAACAGTGGTGATGTTCTCACCACAAAATGGGAGGACAACATTAGAATCTCTGCTATCGTACCCTTGTGAATGCTGCTATTCGGGGGTCCAGGATCACATGGACCGGCGAGGGCATCATGTTGCCAAAAGACGACCGTTGCTTTAAACAATCGGACTCCACCCAAGCGCACACATGGTAAATGACAGAGTGATCTGTGCATCGGCCTTAAAGGCCTTCAGAATAGGAGCAGAAGCTGTTTACGCTTGTGTGCCTCTCTCCCTCAAGCCAAGTGGCTTTGGTTGGCTACGTAGCTAAGAGCCTTCCTCCATGTTAGCTCACGTTAGCTTAGCAAACGATGAGTACGTTTACATGCACACTAATAATTCAATATTAAACTGATTATGGCACAAGGCAGAGTATGGCATTACTCAAACACCTTAAATCGGCATATGGTCATAATCTAAGTAAGCATACGGTGATTAAAACGCCAGGTTTTCTGAGCAAGCTGTCACATTACTCAGACATGTAAACAGCTTAAGAGGAGTTCCAGTAGTGTATTTGATCTGCACATGGGTAACGCAAGCTTCCCTCTTACGTGCGAATGAAATGAGTTCGGGAAAAAAAAAAAAAAACTAAAGTATTAATTTTACGGTTTTCACATACAAACTTTATGTTCAAACTCAGAACTAAATAGTCTTCGCAAAAATAACACGGTCACTGTCAAAACGTTTTAAACAAAACTATTATATTAACCTGACTATCCACAATAATGCTCGACGTCAACGTTTTTACAGAGCTTGCCTGTTGATTTTTGCACCTTATCCTCAATCTCAATTTTTCTTTTTTAATTCTCACAGCTGAAGCGCTTTTTGGACTGCCAGTGTTTTGACGCCAAACGTCCAATTGAAATGAATTTGCTCGTTAGTCTGAAACACCTGTTATTACTCTGAGGAAAAGGAACAGCACATTAGCACAGGGATGCAGTCGGCGTGCCCCATGACAGTCGAACAGTGATAATTAGAAATGTTGTTGTAGTAATGAAGTAATATAACTCGGTAGTTTCCATGGAAAGTAAAGACTAATTTATTCCATATGTACTTACGCAAGAATGCAATTAGCTTGATAAAATTGTGATCCTACGTGTCGAGTTACAAATTGTGGGGCTGCACACTATAGCTACGCAGGATAGCTATTTTGTGTAGCTAACAAACTTTTGTACATCGCTCTGTTCCATACTTGCAGGTCAACTGTAATATGAAATACCATTGTAACGCACAATTTGTCCCCTTTCCAGCTAAATCAATGATGAGACCCTCACGCTGCCAGTCTCTGCATGATTGAAGAAGGCAATGGAGTCCTATCTGGGTCTTTTTCAAAATGGCGGGCGGAGAAGC
Organism: Salmo trutta; assembly: GCF_901001165.1. NCBI lineage: Eukaryota > Metazoa > Chordata > Actinopteri > Salmoniformes > Salmonidae > Salmo > Salmo trutta. Next base: position 3,087,227 of record NC_042972.1, on the reverse strand, counting down.
AAAAGCTACTGAGTGATAGTGAAAGGGGGAGATGTGTGGGGAAACGGCTTTTTCACCCGATTTGTCCAACTTATCACCTCTAAAATGTAAATAAAACACTAACTCTAAAAATAGTTTATATAATGTCTCATTACATACCTATTTGAAGGTTCGTGTCTAATGTTAATAGTGTTTTTAGGGCTAAATTTATCTTCAGAAGTTAACTGCGGCTGTTACGGCTTTTGAGAGTCATGATGGCTCGCAGTGACGACGCCCCAAAAAATTAACAATTGATTAAATTAACTATTGATATACTCACGAGTAATTCACTTTACACTCACCATTGATCACTTCTTGTTTTTAAATCTGCGCCTGGTGGAAATTGTGTACGGCACAGAATGAGTTGCATAATTGTTTAAAGTACGTTACATCGTGACACATCGCACTTTAACGTACAGCGTCAGAGGGGGTCTTTTTTTTCAACTTTTCTCCAATACTATTGGACCATTACCATGTCAATTAACGCTGAATAGAAACTTAGTTGACACCCTGCTTTTTGATGCCAACACAGTTGCTACAGTCCCATTCGTTTTCATTGCAGCCTCGTTTGAATGCCGCGGTCGCCCAAATTTACAGAGTTTATTAACCTGTCTGGGCTAGGGGGCAGTATTTGCACGGCCGGATAAAAAACGTACCCGATTTAAACTGGTTACTATTCTTGCCCAGAAACGAGAATATGCATATAATTAGTAGATTTGGATAGAAAACACTCTAAAGTTTCTAAAACTGTTTGAATGGTGTCTGTGAGTATAACAGAACTCATATGGCAGGCCAAAACCTGAGAAGATTCCATACAGGAAGTGCCCTGTCTGACAATTTGTTGACCTTCTGTTGCATCTCTATCGAAAATACAGCATCTGTGCTGTAACGTGACATTTTCTAAGGCTTCCATTGGCTCTCTAAAGCCGCCAGAAAGTGGAATGGGGTGTCTGCTGTCTCTGGGCAAAGTACAGCAGCTCTGTGAGTGGTCAGCCTGGGGACAGTGAGACAGATGCGCGTTCAAGAGACTACTCCATTTTTTTCTTTCAGCCTTTGAATGAATACAACGTTGCCCGGTTGGAATATTATCGCTATTTTACGAGAAAATTAGATTTTAAACAGCATTTGACATGCTTCTAAGTACGGTAATGGAATATTTTGAATTTTTTTGTCACGAAATGCGCTCGCGCGTCACCCTTCGGATAGTGACCTGAACGCACGAGCAAAACGGAGCTATTTGAATATAACTATGGATTATTTGGAACCAAAACAACATTTGTTGTTGAAGTAGAAGTCCTGGGAGTGCATTCTGACAAAGAACAGCAAAGGTAATACAATTTTTCTAATAGTAATTCTGAGTTTAATGAGCCCCAAACTTGGTGGGTGTCAAAATAGCTAGCCGTGATGGCCGAGCTATGTACTCAGAATATTGCAAAATGTGCTTTCGCCGAAAAGCTATTTTAAAATCTGACACCGTGATTGCATTAAGGAGTTTTGTATCTATAATTCTTTAAATAATTGTTATGTATTTTGTGAAAGTTTATCATGAGTAATTTAGTAAATTCACCGGAAGCTTTCGGTGGGTATGCCAGTTCTGAACATCACATGCTAATGTAAAAAGCTGGTTTTTGATATATGAACTTGATTGAACAAAACATGCATGTATTGTATAACAATGTCCTAGGAGTGTCATCTGATGAAGATCAAAGGCTAGTGCTGCATTTAGCTGTGGTTTTGGTTTTTATGACATATATGCTTGTTTGGAAAATGGCTGTGTGATTATTTTTGGCTGGGTACTCTCCTGAAATAATCTAATTTTTTGCTTTCACTGTAAAGCCTTTTGAAATCGGACAACGTGGTTAGATTAACGAGTCTTATCTTTAAAATGGTGTAAAATAGTCATATGTTTGAGAAATTTAAGTTATAGCATTTTTGGGGTATTTGTATTTCGCGCCACGCGATTCCACTGGCTGTTGACCTAGGTGAGCAAAACCTAGCCCAGGGAGGTTAACGGAGATAGCTAACGTTAGTTAGCGTGTGTAGTTTGTTGCGTTTTGCGTAGGTTTTAAATTTGGCTTAAAACATAACACATTAGCCTACTGTTCTTAGAAGTAACAAGTCATCTGTATTACTTTTTACAACTAATGACCCAAACACTGGTAGCGCCCCTTGTGGTAGGGAGGAACAAATTCAGACAGCCAATCGTCTGTTCTCAAATCCCCCCCCCCAAAAAAAAAAAAATATTATTCCGAATTTCTCTTAGTGTCAGGTGCCCTTTCTTGAGTGGGTATAAACATTTTTGGTTAGTCCCATTTCAAAGCTAGACAGTGTGGTTTTAGATTTCATTGAAATATGACCAAATAATCTTACTAAGAAAACAAAGGGGATTACATTGAGTTACAAAACAATGAAAATCACATTTATTTTCCAAATAAAACCTCAGTAATACGACGTAAATTCGACTTCACACAAAGCTAGCTAGCGTCTTTAACCGGGCCACTATACCACACTTCCCTCCCACAGTTAGCCAGCCACAGTTTGCTATGCTATTTATGATGTTTCCTAAAACGCTTTCTCTGCGTTCAACGATAAAGTTGGCGCCGAAATATTTTGAGGGGAAATGTCATTAGTTGAAGCACACGACAGCGACCGAGAAATACAAACAAGCAACAACAACAACAAAAAATCCAAAATGAAACGTTACCTTTCTACGGTCCTAGGCAACCATCATTCGGTCTAGTTACAACTGAAGTGTAGATTAAAATGGCCGCAACAACAGTGGTGCGAATTGACAGTCAGTTAAAAAAAAAAGGCGGGGCTTTAGAAGGGGAGAAGAAGAAAAAAAACAGGAAACCGGGTGGAATGAAAACCCATATAAGGAAGAAGGGGCGTTTTATGAACGTTCCATTCGGTTCCGTTCCCATTTAGGCTTGATTTGAGTTCCGATTCTAGTATAATTTTCTCCGCGTTTCTCCTCCCTATCTAAGTCATCGTTCACTCGACCTCACGGATTTCGAAAGCGTTTCGATAAGCGCAATGGACGCCAGAAGAAGAAGAAGAAAAAAAAGATGGCACGTTCTTCGATTGCAATGTTTCATTAGATATGCGGATAAATGGGGGTGCTCAGAAATGGTTTTTAGTACATAGAAAATACTTGCATCTTGAACATGTGGTATATTTGATATTAAATATGTACACACATGATATATTAGGCAACTCTTGTTTCAATGCAATTTAATGGCAATTCTGATATATGGATTTATTAGGGGCATCTTTACATCAAAGAATATACATAAATTCACTAAGAAGCAACATTGCAATGGATTTTCCATGTTGTGTAGGTTGATGAAATTATGCAATTCAGTGGACAAGGTTTTTTGGGGGGATTTTTTGTTGTTGACATAATACATCTGTGAATATATTTGCCATATTGTATACAATTTAGATCTAATGATACATATCATGCATGGTGTTTTCAGACTAATGAGGCGTGCATAGCTTGACGTTAGCATCTTTTTATGGTTATTGTTTTTACAGTGAATTTCATGTCATAAAGGCTCTGGCACTTTAAAAGACAATACGGTTACAGTATTGACACAAGAAAGACAGCAAGACAGACACACTGAAGATGGACTCTCTTGTACAATGCACATTCACACGAAAATGTATTGGCATAAAATTATTATTTTTTTTTTTTACCTATTCCATTTGAGGACAAAAATGCTGACAGCTGCGCCACACAGGTTACAAAAAAGCTGTGAAGACATCTTCGATGTTCCGATCCAATGGCACTTTGGTTTATGAACTGATATAGAGTACCAGTCAAAAATTTGGATACACCTACTCATTCAAGGATTTTTCTTTATTTTTACTATTTTCTACATTGTATAATAATAGTGAAGACATCAACACTATGAAATAACACATATGGAATCATGTAGTAACATAAAAAAAGTGTTAAACAAATCAAAACATATTTTATATTTGAAATTCTTCAAAGTAGCCACCCTTTGCCTTGATGACAGCTTTGCACACTCTTGGCAGTCTCTCAACCAGCTTCATGAGGTAGTCACCTGGAATGCATTTCAATTAACAGGTGTGCCTTGTTAAAAGTACATTTGTGGAATTTCTTTCCTTCGTAATGCGTTTCAGCCAATTAGTTGTGTTGTGACAAGGTAGGGGTGGTATACAGAAGATGGTATTTTATCAAATAGGGCTAAGTCCATATTATGGCAAGAACAGCTCAAATAAGCAAAGAGAAACAACAGTCCATCATTACTGTAAGACATGAAGGTCAGCCAATTCAGAAAATTTCAAGAACTTTGAAAGTTTCTTCAAGTGCAGTCGCAAAAACCATTGTGCGCTATGATGAAACTGGCTCTCATGAGGACCGCCACAGGAAAGGAAGACCCAGAGTTCCCTCTGCTGCAGAGGATAAGTTCATTAGAGTTAACTGCACCTCAGAATGCAGACCAAATTAAAGTAACAGACACATCTCAACATCAACTGTTCAGAGGAGACTGTGAATCAGGCCTTCATGGTCGAATTGCTGCAAAGAAACCACTACTAAAGGACACCAATAAGAAGAAGAGACTTGTTTGGGCAGGGTGCTTTGCTGGTGACACTGTCAGTGATTTACTTAGAATTCAAGGCACACTTAACCAGCATGGCTACCTCAGCATTCTGCAGTGATACGCCATCCCATCTGGTTTGCGCTTAGTGGGACTATCATTTGTTTTTCAAAAGGACAATGACCCAACACACCTCCAGGCTGTGTAAGGGCTATTTGACCAAGATAGCGAGTGATGGAGTGCTGCATCACCTGACCTCAACCCAATTGAGATGGTTTGGGATGAGTTGGACTGCAGAGTGAAGGAAAAGCAGCCAACAAGTGCTCAGCATATGTGGGAATCCTTCAAGACTGTTGGAAAAGCATTCCAGGTGAAGCTGGTTGAGAGAATGCCAAGAGTGTGCAAAGCTGTCATCAAGGCAAAGGGTGGCTACTTTGAAGAATCTAACATCTAAAATATATTTTGATTTGTTTAACATTTTTTGGTTACTACATGATTCCATATGTGTTATTTCATAGTTTTGACGTCTTCACTATTATTCGACATTGTAGAAAATAGTAAAAAGAAAAGAAAAACCCTTGAATGAGTAGGTGTGTCCAAACTTTTGATTGGTACTGTACAAAACAATGATTGATTCAACAATTCAAGTTTTTCAATATAAATTATTATACCAAATTCTTGCTACCAACCAAATGTTATATCATGAGGCATACAACCATGTCAGCAGATTTAGCTGTTGTAACATGCGTCGTTGTAGGTAGACCAAAATGCAGCGGGTATATTTATCATCTTCTTATTTTATTGAAGGAAAAACATATGAACAAAACAAACAACGAAACAGTCCCATCAGGTACAGACTAAACAGAAAATAACCACCCATAAACACAAGAGAAAATTAACCCACTTAAATATGGCCTCCAATTAGAGACAACGACAACCAGCTTCCTCTAATTGGAGGTCCTACCAAAACCCCAACATAGAAATAGAAAATATAGAACATAAACCAAAAACCCCGAACCACACAAAACAAACACCCCCTGCCACGCCCTGACCAACCTACAATAACAAATAACCCCTTTTACTGGTCAGGATGTGACAGCTGTGCAGATATCTATTTTGGTACTGTAGCTGGTTTCGGGTCACAGGTTCAGCAGTGGCTAAAAAGTCAAAACATTGTTCTAAAATGAATCCTACAAATAGCAATGTTGGGTGATCTGGAAAGCCATAGTCAATCGATCAACAACATAATATTACTTTTAGCAAAAATATTCATTTTTAAATCACAATCTGTTGATAATAAGCGATTAGAAAGGTTCAAAATAGTTATAGTGATTCATCATCAGTAATATTTATTCATCAGTAATAGTGATTCACCTGTAATAGTGATTCACCTGTAATAGTGATTCACCAGTAATAGTTATTCACCTGTAATAGTTATTCACCTGTAATAGTGATTCACCTGTAATAGTGATTCACCTGTAATAGTGATTCATCAGTAATAGTGATTCATCTGTAATAGTGATTCACCAGTAATAGTGATTCACCAGTAATAGTGATTCATCAGTAATAGTGATTCACCAGTAATAGTTATTCACCTGTAATAGTGATTCACCTGTAATAGTGATTCATCTGTAATAGTGATTCACCTGTAATAGTTATTCATCTGTAATAGTGATTCACCTGTAATAGTGATTCATCTGTAAAATTTATTCATCTGTAATAGTGATTCATCTGTAATAGTTATTCATCTGTAATAGTGATTCACCTGTAATATGTATTCACCTGTAATAGTTATTCATCATCCGTAATAGTGATTCATCTGTAATAGTGATTCATCAGTAATAGTGATTCACCTGTAATAGTGATTCATCAGTAATAGTGATTCATCTGTAATATTTATTCATCTGTAATAGTGATTCACCTGTAATAGTGAAGTCTGAAAATAATATACTGAGCACTATGAACCCAAATGTAAAAAAAAATACAATCCAACATTTGTACTTTTGGATGTTGGATTCTGGGTGGTAAGGGTGGTGGCTGAGTTTGGGGTGGGGGTTGGAGGGTTGGAGAGTGGGGGGGGGGTTTACAGTGTGGTTTCAATGTGTATGCTGAAGAGGACAGTGGGTGTGTGTACGAAGAGATGGGGTAGAGCGGGCGTGGAGGATGAGGCTGGTGTGCCGACGCGCGCACACAGGTCTGGCAGAGAGCGTTCGTCTCAGGGGTGTGGTCAGTACACGAATCAGTGTGGTCTCCATTGCGGTGCGTGTGAGTGCATTTCATAGTGCTGAAAGCGACGTACGCACGCATACACACGCTCACTCACTTGTACAAGAGCATTTGTTTCCATGTTCCCTCCTTGCTGTCTCTCCTCGATTAACATTTAAAAATGTTCAAAAAGAGGGAGGAGAGGAAGCAGGAGAGGAGAGGAGGGAGGAGAGGAGGGAGGAGAGGAGAGGAGGGAGGAGAGGGGCAAGGAGAGACAGGAGGAGAGGAGGGTGGAGAGGAGGCAGGAGAGGAGGGTGGAGAGGAGAGGAGGCAGGAGAGGCGGCAAGGAGAGACAGGAGGAGAGGAGGCAGGAGAGGGGGCAAGGAGAGGGGGAAAGGAGAGGGGGCAAGGAGAGATGGGAGGAGAGGAGGCAGGAGAGGAGGCAGGAGAGGGGGCAAGGAGAGACAGGAGGAGAGAAGGGTCGAGAGGAGGGTGGAGAGGGGGCAAGGAGAGACGGTAGGAGAAACAAGAAGAGGAGGGAGGAGAGGAGGGTGTAGCGGAAGGACGATAGGAGTAGGAGAGGAGGCAAGAGGTGAGCAAAACCAATTGAGATTATCTCATGCGTCCCAATTGGGTCCATAGGGCTCTGGCCAAAAGTAGTGTATTATGTAAGGAATAGGGTGCCATTTGGGACGTAACCTATGATCTCAACATACCTTCGTACCCCATCACTCACTCGTGTCTAAACATGGTGGAAAAGTGCTATATAATTAAAGCGCTGCTATATGATGAAAAGCTCTTTATAAAGGTTCATGATTATTGCCATCATAATTATAATATCAGTATGTACCACATACAGTCAAGGCAGTCATCAACTGAGCCCCACTTAGGCCTTTGAGGACTGTAGACTCCAATCACTACAAACACTGTTGCTGAATTCCATACCAACATCCTTAGCACCCCTGTAGATCCGAAACATTTGGATGCAATATGGTGAAGTCTTTCAAAACATTAAAACGCAAGATTAAAAATGTACAATATTCCATGAAATCCTTTCAGGTTTACAGTAATACAATTTTGAGATTTGGTTCTGGGTGCTTGAGATAACATTTGCAATTCATTCAGCAATAAATGTACCCGTTGTCAGCCGTCGACCTTGCGAGCTAGCCGGAATAAAGTCCAGTGGTGCTCCACTGTGTTCCCTTCAGCCCTCTCACAGTTGAGGGGTTAAGCTCTTTGCTCAAGGGCACAACGGTAGGATATTGTATCTAGGATACTGATACCAGGAACACACGCTTTGAAAGTTCACTCCCCAACAGATTTTGCCCAGTCGGTGCCCGAGATTTGAACCAGCAACTCTCTGGTTGCTAGCCCGCCTCTCTAACCTCTAGGCTACCTTCTGCAGCAGATCCATCTCCGTTAAGTTGTAAGGTAACGTCAGCTCCAAGGAGAGGAGGAAGTTGAGGACGTAGCGGAACAAGGTGTCAGTTGATGAAGTAGTGTCATATTCCTATATCACACAGACAGATTATCATGACGACCTAACAGAACACTTATTGAGGCCATTTTACAGATTTTATTTTACCAAGGCAAGTCAGTTAAGATCACATTCTTATTTTCAATGACAGTAGTAATAGTAGTAATAGTAGTAGTTTTAATAGTAGCAGCAGTAGTAATAGTAGTTTTAATAGTAGCAGCAGTAGTAATAGTAGTTTTAATAGTAGCAGCAGTAGTAATAGTAGTTTTAATAGTAGCAGCAGCAGCAGTAGTAGTAGTTTTAATAGTAGCAGCAGCAGCAGTAGTAGTAGGAGTTTTAATAGTAGCAGCAGCAGCAGTAGTAGTAGTTTTAATAGTAGCAGCAGCAGCAGCAGTAGTAGTAGTTTTAATAGTAGCAGCAGCAGCAGTAGTAGTAGTAGTTTTAATAGTAGCAGCAGCAGCAGTAGTAGTAATAGTTTTAATAGTTATATGAAAAGTTTAGGGGCTGTCACCGCTCCTCCTCTGCAGTGCAGGGGCGGTTCCTCCTGCAGGCAGAGGAGGGTCGTTAGTGATTGCAGCTGGTGTGATTGGAGCCACCTGGGCTCTGGGTATTTAACAAACTGCTCCACTAACCTCTCTGTCTTCTTGCTTGGCTCCCTCCCTCCCTCCCTCCCTCCCTCCCTCCCTCCCTCCTCCTCCTCCTCCTCCTCCTCGTATGATCCTGTTTTGTTGGTTCCTTTGTTGGTTTAGTTAGTTTCCACTCAGTCATGTTTACACACACATATTCATGCATCCATGCACCCTACATACACCTTGCATTATGACATTTCCACACCTCATTCCTTTTTCTTTGTTTAGAGTTAATAGTTTTGTTTGATAATAAAGAACTTTTTGAATTGGCCTATACCGGTTGTTGATGTCCTCTCATTTTTGCCACAGGCTATGAGCCGGCCTGTGACAGGGCACATTGTTATAAACGTATTGTTCTATTTATCGTTATTGTGATAATTCTGTCAATTTATTGTGATATTAATTTTTGTCCATATCGCCCCAGCTCTCGTGTGCAGGTATCGCCCCAGCTCTCGTGTGCAGGTATCGCCCCAGCTCTCGTGTGCAGGTATCGCCCCAGCTCTAGTATACAGGTATCGCCCCCCCCCTTTAATGTGCAGGTATCGCCCAGCTCTAGTATACAGGTATCGCCCAGCTCTAGTATACAGGTATCGCCCAGCTCTAGTGTGCAGGTATCGCCCAGCTCTAGTATACAGGTATCGCCCCAGCTCTAGCATACAGGTATCGCCCCAGCTCTAGTATACAGGTATCGCCCCAGCTCTAGTATACAGGTATCGCCCCAGCTCTAGTATACAGGTATCGCCCCAGCTCTAGTATACAGGTATCGCCCCAGCTCTAATGTGCAGGTATCGCCCCAGCTCTCGTGTGCAGGTATCGCCCCAGCTCTAATGTGCAGGTATCGCCCCAGCTCTAATGTGCAGGTATCGCCCCAGCTCTAATGTGCAGGTATCGCCCCAGCTCTAATGTGCAGGTATCACCCCAGCTCTAATATACAGGTATCGCCCCAGCTCTAATGTGCAGGTATCGCCCCAGCTCTAATATACAGGTATCGCCCCAGCTCTCGTGTGCAGGTATCACCCCAGCTCTAATATACAGGTATCGCCCCAGCTCTCGTGTGCAGGTATCGCCCCAGCTCTAATGTGCAGGTATCACCCCAGCTCTAATGTGCAGGTATCACCCCAGCTCTAATATACAGGTATCGCCCCAGCTCTAATGTGCAGGTATCACCCCAGCTCTAATATACAGGTATCACCCCAGCTCTCGTGTGCAGGTATCGCCCCAGCTCTCGTGTGCAGGTATCGCCCCAGCTCTAATATACAGGTATCGCCCCAGCTCTAATGTGAAGGTATCCCCCCAGCTCTAATATACAGGTATCACCCCAGCTCTCGTGTGCAGGTATCGCCCCAGCTCTCGTTTGCAGGTATCGCCCCCCCTCTAATGTGCAGGTATCGCCCCAGCTCTAATGTGCAGGTATTGCCCCAGCTCTAATGTGCAGGTATTGCCCCAGCTCTAATGTGCAGGTATCGCCCCAGCTCTAATGTGCAGGTATCGCCCCAGCTCTAATGTGCAGGTATCGCCCCAGCTCTAATGTGCAGGTATCGCCCCAGCTCTAATGTGCAGGTATCGCCCAGCTCTAATATACAGGTATCGCCCCAGCTCTCGTGTGCAGGTATCGCCCCAGCTCTCGTGTGCAGGTATCGCCCCAGCTCTCGTGTGCAGGTATCGCCCATGCTCCAGTATACAGGTATTGCCCCAGCTCTAATGTGCAGGTATCGCCCCAGCTCTAATGTGCAGGTATCACCCATGCTCTAATGTGCAGGTATCACCCCAGCTCTAATGTGCAGGTATCGCCCCAGCTCTAATGTGCAGGTATCGCCCAGCTCTAATATACAGGTATCGCCCCAGCTCTAATGTGCAGGTATCACCCCAGCTCTAATGTGCAGGTATCGCCCAGCTCTAATATACAGGTCTGCCACCCACATTCAGGGTCACCGGGTCAGTCATCTAGAGACATGGAGATAAAAACAAAACTGGCTATCCATTTCTATTGGTCCAGGGTCACATTTCTAGCCTGGTCAAAAATCTGTTTGTGCTGTCGTGAGGGCTCTCACAAAAGTCAGAATAAACACATCCAGAACCAGGCTATCAAAGTCCAACCCACCAATCAGAACACCAAGGTAACTGTAAAACCAATGGACCAATCACAACACCAAGGTAACTGTAAAACCAACCCACCACTCAGAACACCAAGGTAACTGTAAAACCAACCCACCACTCAGAACACCAAGGTAACTGTAAAACCAACCCACCACTCAGATCACCAAGGTAACTGTAAAACCAACCGACCAATCAGAACACCAAGGTAACTGTAAAACCAACCGACCACTCAGATTACCAAGGTAACTGTAAAACCAACCCACCACTCAGATCACCAAGGTAACTGTAAAACCAACCGACCACTCAGATCACCAAGGTAACTGTAAAACCAACCCACCACTCAGAACACCAAGGTAACTGTAAAACCAACCCACCACTCATATCACCAAGGTAACTGTAAAACCAACCGACCACTCAGATCACCAAGGTAACTGTAAAACCAACCCACCACTCAGATCACCAAGGTAACTGTAAAACCAACCCACCACTCAGATCACCAAGGTAACTGTAAAACCAACCGACCACTCAGATCACCAAGGTAACTGTAAAACCAACCCACCACTCAGATCACCAAGGTAACTGTAAAACCAACCGACCAATCAGAACACCAAGGTAACTGTAAAACCAACCCACCACTCAGATCACCAAGGTAACTGTAAAACCAACTCACCACTCAGAACACCAAGGTAACTGTAAAACCAACCCACCACTCAGATCACCAAGGTAACTGTAAAACCAACCCACCAATCAGATCACCAAGGTAACTGTAAAACCAACCCACCACTCAGAACGAACACCAAGGTAACTGTAAAACCAACCCACCAATCAGATCACCAAGGTAACTGTAAAACCAACCCACCAGTCAGATCACCAAGGTAACTGTAAAACCAACCCACCACTCAGATCACCAAGGTAACTGTAAAACCAACCCACCACTCAGATCACCAAGGTAACTGTAAAACTAAAGAAATTGATAATCCGTTACTGTTGACACTCAGCCTCCATTTTCCAGCTGCACCACTATATTGAATTGAATATTCCTATTGACTACCATGCGGCCCCTTCTTCCTTCTGTTATTCCAGGCTCTACTCTTCTCAGACCTTGGATCTGTCACCTGTTCAATGAACAAATTAAATTTAAAGTTATTTCATTTCATTTTGGCCTAGCTAACTAGCTAGATAGCTATCCTGTGCTAATTAGCTAGATAGCAATCCTTTGCTAGTTCATTAGAAAGCTCATTATGTAGCCTAGCTAGTTATCACAGGTAGCTAGCTTGACAGAAGATACAGACCCCACTGTTGTTACGCTTGTTTTACACTGAGCTGCATTGGGATTTAGGGATTTTTTTTGTATTTGATTAGGATCCCCATTAGCTGTTGCAGCAGCTGCTATTACTAAACATGACATACAGTGGCTTGCGAAAGTATTCACCCCCCTTGGCATTTTTCCTTTTTTTGTTGCATTACAACCTGGAATTAAAATGGAATTTTGGGGGGTTTGTATCATTTGATTTACACAACATGCCTACCCACTTTGAAGATGCAAATTTTTATTTATTTATTGTGAAACAAACAAGAAATAAGACAAAAAAACCCCAGAAAACTTGAGCGTGCATAACTATTCACTCCCCCAAAGTCAATAGTTTGTAGAGCCACCTTTTGCAGCAATTACAGCAGTGTGTGGTCTCTTTGTTGCCTCTCTGATTAATGCCCTCCTTGCCTGGTCTGTGAGTTTTGGTGAGCGACCCTCTCTTGGCAGGTTTGTTGTGGTGCCATATTTCCATTTTTTAATAATGGATTTAATGGTGCTACGTGGGATGTTCAAAGTTTCCGATTTTTTTTATAACCCAACCTTGATCTGTACTTCTCCACAACTTTGTCCCTGACCTGTTTGGAGAGTTCCTTGGTCTTCATAGTGCTGCTTGCTTGGTGGTGTTGCAGACTCTGGGGCCTTTCAGAACAGGTGTATATATATACTGAGATCATGTGACAGATCATGTGACACTTAAATAAAGTCCATCTGTGTGCAATCTAACTAATTATGTGACTTCTGAAGGTAATTGGTCGCACCAGATCTTATTTAGGGGCTTCATAGCAAAAGGGTGTGAATACATATGTACGCACCACTTTTACATAATTATTCTATTTTTAATTATTTGAAACCAGTTATTTTTTTAATTTCACTTCACCAATTTGGACTATGTTGTGTATGTCCATGACATGAAATCCAAATAAAAATCTATTTAAATTCCAGGTTGTATTGTAATAAAATAGGAAAAACGCCACGGGGGAGGAATACTTTTGCAAGGCACTGTAATACAGAACATTAATAGACAAGAACAGCTCAAGGACAGAACTAGATACATTTAAAACGTCACACATAGCCTACATACATTTTAAATTTTTTACATTTTAGTCATTTGGCAGACGCTCTTATCACGAGCGACTTACAGTAGTGAATGCATACATTTCATTTCATCAAAAATCAAATCAAATTTATTTATATAGCCCTTCGTACATCAGCTGATATCTCAAAGTGCTGTACAGAAACCCAGCCTAAAACCCCAAACAGCAAGCAATGCATGTGAAAGAAGCACGGTGGCTAGGAAAAACTCCCTAGGAAAAACTCCCTAGAAAGGCCAAAAACCTAGGAAGAAACCTAGAGAGGAACCAGGCTATGAGGGGTGGCCAGTCCTCTTCTGGCTGTGCCGGGTGGATATTATAACAGAACATGGTCAAGATGTTAAAATGTTCATAAATGACCAGCATGGTCAAATAATAATAATCATAGTAGTTGTCGAGGGTGCAACAAGGACGTCCGGTGAACAGGTCAGGGTTCCATAGCCGCAGGCAGAACAGTTGAAACTGGAGCAGCAGCACGGCCAGGTGGACTGGGGACAGCAAGGAGTCATCATGCCAGGTAGTCCTGAGGCATGGTCCTAGGGCTCAGGTCCTCCGAGAGAAAGAAAGAAAGAGAGAATTAGAGAGAGCATATTTAAATTCACACAGGACACCGTATAAGACAAGAGAAATACTCCAGATGTAACAGACTGACCCTAGCCCCCCGACACATAAACTACTGCAGCATAAATACTGGAGGCTGAGACAGGAGGGATCAGAAGACACTGTGGCCCCATCCGATGATACCCCCGGACAGGGCCAAACAGGCAGGATATAACACCACCCACTTTGCACAGCCCCACCAAAGCACAGCCCCCACACCACTAGAGGGATGTCTCCAACCACCAACTTACCGTCCTAAGACAAGGCCGAGTATAGCCCACAAAGATCTCCGGCACGGCACAACCCAAGGGGGGGGCGCCAACCCAGACAGGAAGACCACGTCAGTGACTCAACCCACTCAAGTGACGCACCCCTCCCATGGACGGCATGGAAGAACACCAGTAAGCCAGTGACTCAGCCCCTGTAATAGGGTTAGAGGCAGAGAATCCCAGTGGAGAGAGGGGAACCGGCCAGGCAGAGACAGCAAGGGCGGTTCGTTGCTCCAGCCTTTCCGTTCACCTTCACACTCCTTGGCCAGACTATACTCAATCATAGGACCTACTGAAGAGATAAGTCTTCAGTAAAGACTTAAAGGTTGAGACTGAGTCTGCGTCTCTCACATGGGTAGGCAGACCATTCCATAAAAATGGAGCTCTATAGGAGAAAGCCCTACCTCCAGCCGTTTGCTTAGAAATTCTAGGGACAATTAGGAGGCCTGCGTCTTGTGACCGTAGCGTATGTGTAGGTTTGTACTGGCCCCCCGTGGGAATCGAACCCACAACCCCGGCGTTGCAAACACCATGCTGGCATTGCAAACACCATGCTCTACCAGCTGAGCCACAGTACATTAAACCAAACTACAGTACATTAACTACAGTACATTAAACCAAACTACAGTACATTAACCACAGTACATTAAACCAAACTACAGTACATTAACTACAGTACATTAACTACAGTACATTAAACCAAACTACAGTACATTAACTACAGTACATTAAACCAAACTACAGTACATTAACTACAGTACATTAAACCAAACTACAGTACATTAACTACAGTACATTAAACCAAACTACAGTACATTAACTACAGTACATTAAACCAAACTATCGAGGTCAATTAGGGGAGAGGCGTTGTGCCATGAGCTGTTGCTTTATAAATCACTTGAGCAATCTGAGATCGAAGGGTGTTCCATTCAATCATGTCTCTATATAATACTGTATGTTTTCTTGAATTTGTTCTGGATTTGTGGACTGTGGAAAAACCCCTTGTGGTATGTCTGGTGGGGTAAGTGTGTGTGTTAGACTATGCAAACAATTTGGAATTTTCAACACAATGTTTCTAGTAAATGTGATGCAGTCAGTCTCTCCTTTATTTATTTTTTAGCCAAGAGAGACTGGCATGCATAGTATTTATATTAACCCTCTGATTACAGTGACGAGCAAGATGTGCTGTTCTGTTCTGGTCCAGCTGCAGCTTAACCAGGACTTTCTTTGCAGCACTTGAACCATATGACTGGACAAACATCAAGATAAGATAAAACTAGAGCCTGCAGGTCTTGCTTGGTGGAGTGTGGTGTCAAAAAAAAAGCAGAGCATCTCTTTATCACGGACAGACCTCTCGATACCTTTACAACCATTGAATCTATATGTTTTAAACATGACAGTTTACAATCCAAGGTAACACCAAGTAATTTAGTTTCCTCAACTTGGCCAACAGCAGATCACCCTGCATCCCACTGCTGGCTTGCTTCTGAAGCTAAGTAGGGTTGGTCCTGGTTGGTCCCTGGATGGTCCTGGTTAGTCCTGGTTGGTCCCTGGATGGGAGACCTGATGCTGCTGGAAGAGGTGTTGGAGGGCCAGTAGGAGGAACCCTTTCCTCTGGTCTAAAGAAAATGCCCCAGGGCAGTAATTGGGGACATTGCCCTGTGTAAGGTAATGTCTTTCAGATGGGACGTTAAGCTCTCTGTAGTCACTAAGTCGGGGTGTTAACTCTGGTGTCCTGGCTAAATTCCCAATCTGTTCTTCATACCATCATTGTCATCAAATTAAATGTTATTTGTCACATGTGCTGAATAAAACAGGTATTCAGGACCTTACAGTGAAATGCTTACTTACAAGCCCTTAACCAACAATGCAGTTTAAATAATAATAAAAGTAACAAATAATTAAAGAGCAGCAGTAAAATAGCGAGGCTATATACAGGGGGAACTCATACAGAATCAATGTGTGGAGCCACTGGTTAGTTAAGGTAATATTGACATGTAGGTAGAGTTACTATAGAGAGTAAAATAGTGGGGTGGGGGGGGGGGGCAATGCAAATAGTCTGAGTACCCATTTGATTAGATGCTCAGGAGTCTTAAAGCTTGGGGGTAGAAGCTGTTTAGAAGCCTCTTGGACCTAGACTTGGCACACCGGTACCGTTTGCCATGCAGTAGCAGAGAGAACAGTCTATGACAATTTTTAGGGCCTTCCTCTGACACCGCCTGATATAGAGGTCCTGGTATAGACCTACCCTTACCACCTGGGGGCAGCCAGTCAGGAAATCCAGGATCCAGTTGCAGAGGGAGGTGTTTAGTCCCAGGATCCTTAGCTTAGTGATGAGCTTTGAAAACACTGAGCTGTAGTCAATGAATAGCATTCACACAAAGGTGTTCCTTTTGTCCAGGTGGGAAAGAGCAGTGTGGAGTGCAATAGAGATTGCATCAACCCCGGCTTACAAATGGATCATTCAGCCCCCCTCCTCTCCCCTGTAACTATTCTCCAGGTCGTTACCACGGAAAAATAAGGGTTAAATTTTTTTTAAATAGCCACGTTATTCATTTTCAGATTCAGCTGAGGTCTAGAACTTACGGAATGATTTGTACAAGCTTCCTGCCATCCAGGACCTCTATACCAGGCGGTGTCAGAGGAAGGCCCCTAAAGACTCCAGCCACCCTAGTCATAGACTGTTCTCTCTGCTACCGCACGGCAAGCGGTACCGGAGCGCCAAGTCTAGGTCCAAGAGGCTTCTAAACAGCTTCTACCCCCAAGCCATAAGACTTCTGAACATCTAGTCAAATGGCTACCCAGACTATTCACATTGCCCCACTCACTCCCTCCCCTCCCCTCTCCCTCCCCTCCCCTCCCCTCTCCTCTCCACACCACTGCTACTCTCTGTTGTCATCTATGCATAGTCACTTTAATTAACTCTACCCACATGTACTACATACTACCTCTACTAAACGACACCCCCGTATATATTGTTATTTTACTGCTGCTCTTTAATTACTTGTTACTTTTATCTCTTATTCTTATCTGTATTTTTTTAACCTGCACTGTCGGTTAGGGGCTCATAAGTAAAGCATTTCACTGTAAGGTCTACACCTGTTGTATTCGGCGCATGTGACTAATAAAATTTGATTTGAAATACAATGCTCTTAGTTTTAGAGATGTTTAGGACTCATTTATTACTCTTTGTTGAGGGTTGCAGTGATTTAACTAGCTGTGGTTGGTTGAATCATCAGCATACATAGACACACAGACTTTGTTTAATGTCAGTGGCAGGTCATTAGTAAAAATAAAACTAGATGGTAATTTCCTATGAAGGAAAATTGTGCGACTTGATTCAGCACTTTGGAAGTATTTTTTTGTAGCAGTGGATAGGATAGTCTGAACATGTGAAAGTTGGTTTGATGTCTCTAACTTGAACGGTTCAAGAGTTACAATTATTGTTGGTGGATATTATATGCTAATTTATGTACAATTAAGTGGTTTTCATTTATATAGTGCAGACCAGAGCTAAACTATAGCTAGTACGAACCAGAGCTAGCTAGCTACGCCCAGGACCAGAGCTAGCTAGTTAGCTACGCCCAGGACCAGAGCTAGATAGCTAGCTACGCCCAGGACCAGAGCTAGCTAGCTAGCTACGCCCAGGACCAGAGACTGACCCTAGCCCCCCGACACATAAACTACTGCAGCATAAATACTGGAGGCTGAGACAGGAGGGGTCAGGAGACACTGTGGCCCCATCCGACAGTAGTTGTGTGGTCAGTAGTTGTGTGGTCAGTAGTTGTGTGGTCAGTAGTTGCGGTCAGTAGTTGTGTGGTCAGTAGTTGTGTGGTCAGTAGTTGTGTGGCCAGTAGTTGTGGTCAGTAGTTGTGTGGCCAGTAGTTGTGGTCAGTAGTTGTGTGGTCAGTAGTTGTGGTCAGTAGTTGTGGTCAGTAGTTGTGTGGTCAGTAGTTGTGTGGTCAGTAGTTGTGTGGTCGGTAGTTGTGCGGTCAGTAGTTGTGGTCAGTAGTTGTGTGGTCAGTAGTTGTGGTCAGTAGTTGTGGTCAGTAGTTGTGTGGTCAGTAGTTGTGGTCAGTAGTTGTGTGGTCAGTAGTTGTGTGGTCAGTAGTTGTGGTCAGTAGTTGTGGTCAGTAGTTGTGTGGTCAGTAGTTGTGTGGTCAGTAGTTGTGGGGTCAGTAGTTGTGGTCAGTAGTTGTGGTCAGTAGTTGTGTGGTCAGTAGTTGTGGTCAGTAGCTGTGGTCAGTAGTTGTGTGGTCAGTAGTTGTGGTCAGTAGCTGTGGTCAGTAGTTGTGTGGTCAGTAGTTGTGTCAGTAGTTGTCCCACTTGTCTTCAATGTCTGTGCGAAGTTACTAGATATTGGCGAGAACTGGAGCATCTCAAACATGCTCAATGAGTGAAATGTCTGGTGAGTATGCAGACCATGGGACTGGGACATTTTCAGCTTCCAGGAATTGTGTCCAGATCCTTGCGACATGGAGCCGTACATTATCATGCTGAAACATGAGGTGATGGTGGTGGATGAATGGCACGACAATTGGCCTCAGGATATCGTCACGGCATTCAAATTGCCATAGATAGGCCTCCCAAGTGGCGCAGCGGTCTAAGGCACTGCATCGCAGTGCTAGAGGCATCACTACAGAACCGGGTTTAATCCCAGGCTGTGTCGCAGCCGGCCGCGACCGGGAGACCCATTAGGCGCACAATTGGCCCAGCCTCGTCCGGGTTAGGGGAAGGTTTGGTCGGCCGGTATGTTCTTGTCCCATCGCGCTCTAGCGACTCCTTGTGGCATGCCGGGCGCATGCACGCAAACTTTGGTCGCTAACTGTACGGTGTTTCCTCCGACACATTGGTGCGGCTGGCTTCCGGGGTTAAGCGAAGCAGTGTGTCAAGAAGCAGTGCGGCTTGGCAGGGTCGTGTTTCAGAGGACGCACGGCTCTCGACCTTTGCCTCTCCCGAGTCCGTAGGGGAGTTGCAGCGATAGGATTGCATCCGACCTGGCAGGCCGCTCCTACCAAGTGACATGGAGAGGATTTGTGTATGGACCACGCACTCCCACTACTGGTGTCCCCCAGGGCTCAGTTCTAGGCCACCTTCTCTTTATTAACTAAGTTACTCCGTCATGTCCTCACATGGTCTCTACTATCATTGCTATGCGGATGACACTCAACTACTTTTCTCCTTCCCCACATCTCTGCATGCCTGGCAGATATTTCAACTTGGATGTCCCCCGCTGCTCCTCATGCCACCCCGCTGCTCCTCATGTCACCCCGCTGCTCCTCATGCAACCCCGCTGCTCCTCATGCCACCCCGCTGCTCCTCATGTCACTCCGCTGCTCCTCATGTCACCCGCTGCTCCTCATGCCACCCCGCTGCTCCTCATGCCACCCCGCTGCTCCTCATGTCTCCCCGCTGCTCCTCATTTCACCCCGCTGCTCCTCATGCCACTCCGCTGCTCCTCATGCCACCCCGCTGCTCCTCATGCCACCCCGCTGCTCCTCATGTCACCCCGCTGCTCCTCATGCCACCCCGCTGCTCCTCATTTCACCCCGCTGCTCCTCATGCCACCCCGCTGCTCCTCATGCCACCCCGCTGCTCCTCATGCCACCCCGCTGCTCCTCATTTCACCCCGCTGCTCCTCATGCCACCCCGCTGCTCCTCATGCCACCCCGCTGCTCCTCATTTCACCCCGTTGCTCCTAATGCCACCCCGCTGCTCCTCATTTCACCCCACTGCTCCTCATTTTACCCCGCTGCTCCTCATGCCACCCCGCTGCTCCTCATGCCACCCCGCTGCTCCTCATGTCCCCCCGCTGCTCCTCATGTCACCCCGCTGCTCCTCATGCCACCCCGCTGCTCCTCATGTCACCCCGCTGCTCCTCATGCCACCCCGCTGCTCCTCATGCCACCCCGCTGCTCCTCATGTCATCCCGCTCCTCCTCCAGACACCCCGCTGGAGCTTGCATCTTTGAAGAATCTCAAACATAAAATTTACACTACCGTTCAAAAGTTTGGGGTCACTTATAAATGTCCTTGTTTTTGAAAGAAAAGCAAAATTTTTTTGGTCCATTAAAATAACCTCAAATTGATCAAAAATACAGTGTAGACATTGTTAATGTTGTAAATGACTATTGCAGCTGGTAACGTCTGGTTTTTAATGGAATATCTACAGAGGCCCATTATCAGCAACCATCACTCCTGTGTTCCAATGGCACGTTGTGTTAGCTAATCCAAGTTTATCATTTTAAAAGGCTAATTAAAAGGCTAATTGATCATTAGAAACCCTTTTGCAGTTATGTTGGCACAGCTGAAAACTGTTGTGCTAATTAAAGAAGCAATAAAACTGGCCTGGAGCATCAGCATTTGTGGGTTCGATTACAGGCTCAAAATGGCCAGAAACAAATAACTTTCTCCTGAAACTCGTCAGTCTATTCGTTCTGAGAAATGAAGGCTATTCCATGCGAGAAATTGCCAAGAAACTGAAGATCTCGTACAACGCTGTGTACTACTCCCTTCACAGAACAGCGCAAACTTGCTCTAACCAGAATAGAAAGAGTGGGAGGCCCCTCTGCACAACTGAGCAAGAGGACAAGTACATTATTGTGTCTAGTTTGAGAAACAGACGCCTCACAAGTCCTCAACTGGCAGCTTCATTAAATAGGTACCCGCAAAACACCAGTCTCAACGTCAACAGTGAAGAGGCGACTCCGGGATGCTGGCCTTCTAGGCAGAGTTGCAAAGAAAAAGCCATATCTCAGACTGGCCAATAAAAATAAAAGATTAAGATGGACAAAAGAACACAGACACTGGACAGAGGAAGATTGGAAAAAAAAGTGTTATGGACAGACGAATCTAAGCTTGAGGTGTTCAGATCACAAAGAAGAACATTTGTGAGACGCAGAAAAAATGAAAAGATGCTGGAGGAGTGCTTAACTACATCTGTCATCATGGTGGAGGCAATGTGATGGTCTGGGGGTGCTTTGGTGCTGGTAAAAAAAATTGTACAGGGTAAAAGGGATCTTGAAGAATGAAGGCTATCACTCCATTTTGCAATTAAAAAAAATATATTTCTCCTTAATTTAACCAGGTAGGCCTGTTGAGAACAAGTTCTCATTTACAACTGCGACCTGGCCAAGATAAAGCAAAGCAGTTTGACACAAACAACACAGTTACACATGGAATAAACAAGCCTACAGTCAATAACACAATAGAAAAATCTATATATAGTGTGTGCAAATGGATTAAGGAGGGAAGGCAATGAATAGGCGTCAACAGTGTCATGTCATACCCTGTGGACGGCGGTTAACTGGAGCCAATTCCCTCCTACAACAGGACAATGACCCAAAGCACAGCTCCAAACTATGCAAGAACTACACTGCTCAAAAAAATAAAGGGAACACTTAAACAACACAATGTAACTCCAAGTCAATCACACTTCTGTGAAATCAAACTGTCCACTTAGGAAGCAACACTGATTGACAATACATTTCACATGCTGTTGTGCAAATGGAATAGACAGCAGGTGGAAATTATAGGCAATTAGCAAGACACCCCCAATAAAGGAGTGGTTCTGCAGGTGGGGACCACAGACCACTTCTCAGTTCCTATGCTTCCTGGCTGATGTTTTGGTCACTTTTGAATGCTGGCAGTGCTTTCACTCTAGTGGTAGCATGAGACGGAGTCTACAACCCACACAAGTGGCTCAGGTAGTGCAGCTCATCCAGGATGGCACATCAATGCGAGCTGTGGCAAGAAGGTTTGCTGTGTCTGTCAGCGTAGTGTCCAGAGCGTGGAGGCACTACCAGGAGACAGGCCAGTACATCAGGGGACGCGGAGGAGGCCGTAGGAGGGCAACAACCCAGCAGCAGGACCGCTACCTCCGCCTTTGTGCAAGGAGGAGCAGGAGAAACACTGCCAGAGCCCTGCAAAATGACCTCCAGCAGGCCACAAATGTGCATGTGTCTGCTCAAACGGTCAGAAACAGACTCCATGAGGGTGGTATGAGGGCCGACGTCCACAGGTGGGGGTTGTGCTTACAGCCCAACACCGTGCAGGACGTTTGGCATTTGCCAGAGAACACCAAGATTGGCAAATTCGCCACTGGCGCCCTGTGCTCTTCACAGATGAAAGCAGGTTCACACTGAGCACGTGACAGACGTGACAGAGTCTGGAGACGCCGTGGAGAACGTTCTGCAGCCTGCAACATCCTCCAGCATGACCGGTTTGGCGGTGGGTCAGTGATGGTGTGGGGTGGCATTTCTTTGGGGGGGCCGCACAGCCCTCCATGTGCTCGCCAGAGGTAGTCTGACTGCCATTAGGTACCGAGATGAGATCCTCAGACCCCTTGTGAGACCATATGCTGGTGCGGTTGGCCCTGGGTTCCTCCTAATGCAAGACAATGCTAGACCTCATGTGGCTGGAGTGTGTCAGCAGTTCCTGCAAGATGAAGGCATTGATGCTATGGACTGGCCCGCCCGTTCCCCAGACCTGAATCCAATTGAGCACATCTGGGACATCATGTATCGCTCCATCCACCAACGCCACATTGCACCACAGACTGTCCAGGAGTTGGCGGATGCTTTAGTCCAGGTCTGGGAGGAGATCCCTCAGGAGACCATCCGCCACCTCATCAGGAGCATGCCCAGGCGTTGTAGGGAGGTCATACAGGCACGTGGAGGCCACACACACTACTGAGCCTCATTTTGACTTGTTTTAAGGACATTACATCAAAGTTGGATCAGCCTGTAGTGTGGTTTTCCACTTTAATTTTGAGTGTGACTCCAAATCCAGACCTCCATGGGTTGATAAATTGGATTTCCATTGATTCTTTTTGTGTGATTTTGTTGTCAGCACATTCAACTATGTAAAGAAAAAAGTATTTAATAAGATTATTTCTTTCATTCAGATCTAGGTTGTGTTGTTTAAGTGTTCCCTTTATTTTTTTGAGCAGTATATTTAGGGAAGAAGCAGTCAGCTGGTATTCTGTCTATAATGGAGCGGCCAGCACAGTCACCGGATCTCAACCCTATAGAGCTGTTGTGGGAGCAGCTTGACCGTATGGTACGTAAGAAGTGCCCATCAAGCCAATCCAACTTGTGGGAGGTGCTTCAGGAAGCATGGAGTGAAATCTCTTCAGATTACCTCAACAAATTGACGACTAGAATACCAAAGGTCTGCAAGGCTGTAATTGCTGCAAATGGAGGATTACTTGACGAAAGCAAAGTTTGAAGGACACAAATATTATTTAAATTAAAAATCATTATTTATAACCTTGTTAACGTCTTGACTATATTTCCTATTCATTTTGCAACTCATTTCATGTATGTTTTCATGGAAAACAAGAACATTTCTAAGTGATTCCAAACTTCAGATGGCAGGTGGCCTTGCTGCCCTGGCAGCTGGCCTTGCTGCCCTGGCAGCTGGCCTTGGTGCCCTGGCAGCTGGCCTTGGTGCCCTGGCAGGTGGCCTTGGTGCCCTGGCAGGTGGCCTTGTTGCCCTCAGCTACTGACCACAATGAAAGTTGGTTTGCTGTATCTAGCCTGAACGGTTCAAGAGTTACTGTTGGTGGGTTATTTTATGCAAATGTATATAGTTATAGTTGATAAAAAATTTAAAGAATTAGAAATGAGTATAGCCTGAACATGTGACAGCTGGTTTGGTGTCCCTAGCTTGAAAGGTTCAAGAACTACTGTTGGTGAGTTATTTTATGCTGACATTTTTGTTGTTGCCCACCTTACAGAAAGCTATATCTGTCTGCTAATACGGGACTAGTAAAGGCCCAGTGCACAACTTTCGTGTTTTTTGTTGTTGTTATTTCTACAGTTAATAAAACAGCTGTATCGTTAGATCCGTAGTGGACATTTTTGTTCCGTGAACAGATTTGAATATAGAGAAGTAGACAAAGTTGTCATACCCTATAACTTTTTTGTTTAACTTGTTGGTGAAGTGGTCAAAAATTCATTGTTCATAAAAAAAAGATAGAGAAAATGTTGTTGATACGGTCACTTAAACAGCTGTAGCGTTTGATCGGTACCAGATAATTCTGTTATTATTTCAGATTTGAAAAGCAGAGAAGTAAAGGAATATTTCATTTGTTTTAAAGTTTTGTCTATGTTGGTTGCAAAGTGGTCAAAGTAGCTGATGTGTCAAAAGTGACATTGTTTTTCAGTGAATGTTGGAAGTGACGATGTCGCAACGGGAAGCTTTAGAATGTTGGAAAAAAAAAATATTTTAATTTTATTTTTTATTTATTTCACCTTTATTTAACCAGGTAGGCAAGTTGAGAACAAGTTCTCATTTACAACTGCGACCTGTTAATATTACTTTAATATTTAATGTTAAAAGTAAATTAAGACAGACAAAAAGAAAGACAAAAAGTTGAATAGTTTAAAAAGTATGAAAGACATCAAAAAGTTGAATGCAAACAACCTAATCAACATCAGTCTAAACCGTGTTAGAGGAGCAGCACGATTAGATATCGCGCATCTCCGTTTGGATATTTGGTTACATTTAGACTGGGAAACGTTAGCGAAGTAGAGGTGAGTGCTCATGATCATTAGTCTAGCAATTGAAAGCAATGCAGATCTTCTGTGTGTACACACACACACACACACACACACACACACTAGGCCTATAGCCTGCCCGATGAGCTTCCCTGATGTTTTCCTGAACTTTTCCCAATACTGACTACTGATGCTGACCTTTTCGTCCTCAAGCTAGGTAGCAGAAGCCACATAGGACATTTTGAAAATGGCACTAGGACGTCTGTTGAATCAGGCTCTGTGCGGACTACGTTATTGAGCTGTGGAAAAGTCCAAAATAAAAAGTCCTATGTGGAGAATGGCTTTGTAAAAAAACACGGACTGTACAAAACATTAGGAACACCTGATTTTTCTATGACAGACTGACCAGGTGAATCCAGGTGAAAGCTTGGATTCTTTATTGATGTCACTTGTTAAATCTACTTCAAAATCAGTGTCGATGACGGGGAGGAGACATGATTAAAATAGGATTTTTAAGCCGAGACATGAATTGTGTCTGAGGGTGAACGGGCAAGACAAAAGATTTACTGTGAAATAGCAAATGAATTCACAGTGACTAATTCATAACATCCAGAAAGCAGAGGGTCTGTTTGAATTTAGGAAATTCTCCATAATTATTTTGCTCCGTGAAGTAATCCAACAATGTGTACGCCGCCTTCTCTCATCGAGTCCTCTCTCATCGATCGAGTCCTCCTCTCTCATCGATCGAGTCCTCCTCTCTCATCGATCGAGTCCTCCTCTCTCATCGATCGAGTCCTCCTCTCTCATCGATCGAGTCCTCCTCTCTCATCGATCGAGTCCTCTCTCATCGAGACCTCTCTCATCGAGTCCTCTCTCATCGAGACCGGTGGGTCCACCCCAAAGTGCTGCATGTCAAGACGACAGACACCTTTCTCCAACAATGAAACAGACAGGATGGCGGTGTACATATTGTTGGATCACTTCATTGAGCAATTTTATTTTAATAAAAAAGGGAGCATTTTCTAAATTAAAAAAAAAGAAAAAAGAAAAAAAGAAAAGAAAATTTAAAAATATACCATTTGCAACTGAACAAGAACATTTTATGAGACTGTATTGCCAAACTGACTGCTAAATCTGGAAGTACCAGTATAAATGGATACCAAAAATGTTTGGTTAAATCACATATGGTCTGGTGTTACAATATGTAGCTCGCTGCTGCAGTGAGTCGGTCACTCGGAAATTGAAAACACGTCACCAACAACAGCAAGATCAAAGAGGATGCTCTGCCGAAGATGGTTTGTACGGCTCCGTTGCCTGCGTCACAAAGCAGCCAAGCGTGTAATGCATACTTGTCCCTAGTTGTTCAACGTCATCGCCAAGCGTGAGAATAAAAAAATAAATAAAAAATACATTATTTCAAGACTGATAAAATGGGAGTTTTATTTCTGTAACAAAGCCATTTTACAGCAACAAAAATAACAGGAGTTACAATAATAATCGGCCATAATAAATACACTCCATTAAATCAACTATACATTTCTTTGACTTAGGTCTTTCCATCATCGGATCATTGACAGATCTGTACAAAGTTGACGAGTTAGTTTGACGTCACCGTCTCGTCTGTCCACCAACCAATCAGGAAACAGAAGTGCAGGTACTTGTAGGTATTACTGTATCTGAATTAGGACTATTTTCACGTAGTCATGTGATGTGCGTATATTTACGGTTAAGTTGACATGGGGGAGGAAATAAGTATTTACTAAAGTAAATACTATACAAGTACTTACTATTGTATAAGTAAATAAGTACTTATAAGTACTTAAAAGTTTAATAAGGTTGGTTTGCAAGGAAAAGAGTGGCGGGAGAGGGAGACAGACACGGCGGGAGAGGGAGACAGACACGGCGGGAGAGGGAGACAGACACGGCGGGAGAGGGAGACAGACACGGCGGGAGAGGGAGACAGACACGGCGGGAGAGGGAGAGCGACATTGGCATGTTTACATATTCAAGACCTTCTTGACTGAGAAGATGATGTCTTTGATCTGAGGTACACTGTGGTCCTCCAGGATCTTAGCGTAGGGCATGGGGATGTCTACACCGGTCACGCGGACTGCAGGGGCATCCAGGTAGTTGAAGGCTGGGCCTGGAAACAGGACAGATCATTATTAACATAAACCCTGAGAATGACCTGTGTATGTGTTTCATGCTTTTTAAAATTGTTGTTAACTCATACAAAACACTTTCCCCATGGTTGCATTTGGAAAGTATTCATAGCCCTTGACCTGTTCCACATTTTGTTACGTTACAGCCTTATTGTAAAATGTAAAAAAAATAAAATAATATTCCCTCAATCTACACACAATACCCCATAACGACAAAGCAAAAACAGGTTAGCCAAAAACAAACCTGAAATACCTTATTTAAATAAGTATTCAGACCCCTTTACTCAGTCATTTGTTGAAGCACCTATGGCAGTGATTACAGCCTCGAGTCTTCTTGGGTATGATGCTACAAGCTTGGCACACCTGTATTTGGGGAGTTTCTCCCATTCTTCTCTGCAGATCCTCTCAAGCTCTGTCAGGTTGGATGGGGTGTGTCGCTGCACAGCTATTTTTAGGTCTCTCCAGAGATGTTCGATCAGGTTCAAGTCCGGGTTCTGGCTGGGCCACTCAAGGACATTCAGAGACTTGTGCAGAAGCCACTCTTGTGTTGTCTTGGCTGTGTGCTTAGTGTCATTGTCCTGTTGGAAGGTGAACCTTCGCCCCAGTCTGAGCGCTCTGGAGCAGGTTTTCATCAAGGATCTCTCTGTACTTTGCTCCGTTCATCTTTGCCTTGATCCTGACTAGCCTCCCAGTCCCTGCTGCTGAACAACATCCCCACAGCATGATGCCGCCACCACCATGCTTCACCGTAGGGATGGTGCCAGGTTTCCTCCAGATGTGATGCTTGGCACTCAGGCCAAAGAGTTCAGTCTTGGTTTCATCAGACCAGAGAATCTTGTTTCTCATGGTCTGAGAGTCCTTTAGGTGCCTTTTGGCAAACTCCAAGTGGGCTGTCATGTACCTTTTACTGAGGAGTGGCTTCCGTCTGGCCACTCTACCATAAAGGCCTGATTGGTGGAATGCTGCAGAGATGGTTGTCCTTCTGGAAGGTTCTCCCATCGCCACAGAGGAACTCGGGATCTCTGTCAGAGTGTCCAAGTTCTTGGTTACCTCCCAGACCAAGGCCCTTCTCCCCTGATTGCTCAGTTTGGCCGGGCGGCCTACTCTAGGAAGAGTCTTGGTGGTTCCAAACTTCTTCCATTTAAGAATGATGGAAACCACTGTGTTATTGGGGACCTTCGATGTTGCAGACATTTTTTGGTACCCTTCACCAGATCACACAATCCTGTCTCGGAGCTCTACGGACAATTCCTTCGACCTCATGGCTTGGTTTTTGCTCTGACATGCACTGTCAACTGTGGGACCTTTATATAGACAGGTGCGTGCCTTTCCAAATCATGTCCAATCAATTGAATTTACCACAGGTGGAGTCCAATCAAGTTGTAGAAACATCTCAAGGATGATCAACGGAAACAGGATGCACCTGAGCTCAATTTGAAGTCTCATAGCAAAGGGTCTGAATACTAATGTAAATAAGGTATCGTTTATTTTTATACATTTGCAACTTCTAAAAACCTGTTTTTACTTTGTCATTACGGGGTATTGTGATGTCATGATGGCGTATTGTGTGTAGATTGATTAGGGGAAAAAAGCAATTGAATCAATTTTATAATAAGGCTGTAACAAAATGTGGAAAAGGGATCTGAATACCTTCCCAATGCATTGTGTGTGTGTGTGTGTGTGTGTGTGTGTGTGTGTGTGTGTGTGTACACACACACACACGGATACGTATTCCTACTACACTGAACAAAAATATAAACGCGACATACACCATTTCATTGATTTTACTGAGGGAATCAGTCAATTTCAATAAATTGATTGGGCTCTAATATATGTATTTCACATGATACAGATATGCATCTGTTGGTCACAGATACCTTAAAAAAAAAAAAATGGGCCTCAGGATCTCATCATGGTATCTCTGCACATTCAAATTGCCATCAATAAAATTCAATTGTGTCCATTGTCTGTAGCTTATGCCTGCCCCATACCATAACCCCACCTCCACCATGGGGCACTCTGTTCACAACAATGACATCAGCAAACTGCTCACCTACACAACCACCATACACGTGGTCTGTGGTTGTGAGGCCAGCTGGACGTACTGTCAAATTCTCTAAAACGACGTTGGAGGAGGGTTATGGTAGAGATATGAACATTTAATTCTCTGGTTGGACATTCCTGTAGTCAGCATGCCAATTGCAGGCTCCCTCAAAATTTGAGATATCTGTGGTATTGTGTTGTGTGACAAAACTGTACATTTTAGAGTGGCCCTTTATTGTCCCAAGCACAAGGTGCACCTGTGTAAAGATCATGCTGTTTAATCAGCTTCTTGATATGCCACACCTGTCAGGTGGATGGATTATCTTGGCAATGGAGAAATGCTCACTAACAGGGATGTAAACGCATTTGTGCACAAAATGAGAATAAGCTTTTTGTGCGTATGGAACATTTCTGGGATGTTTTATTTCAGCTCATGAAACATGAGACCAACACTTTATATATACTGCTCAAAAAAATAAAGGGAACACTTAAACAACACATCCTAGATCTGAATGAAAGAAATAATCTTATTAAATACTTTTTTCATTACATAGTTGAATGTGCTGACAACAAAATCACACAAAAAGAATCAATGGAAATCCAATTTATCAACCCATGGAGGTCTGGATTTGGAGTCACACTCAAAATTAAAGTGGAAAACCACACTACAGGCTGATCCAACTTTGATGTAATGTCCTTAAAACAAGTCCAAATGAGGCTCAGTAGTGTGTGTGGCCTCCACGTGCCTGTATGACCTCCCTACAACACCTGGGCATGCTCCTGATGAGGTGGCGGATGGTCTCCTGAGGGATCTCCTCCCAGACCTGGACTAAAGCATCTGCCAACTCCTGGACAGTCTGTGGTGCAACGTGGCGTTGGTGGATGGAGCGAGACATGATGTCCCAGATGTGCTCAATTGGATTCAGGTCTGGGGAACGGGCGGGCCAGTCCATAGCATCAATGCCTTCCTCTTGCAGGAACTGCTGACACACTCCAGCCACATGAGGTCTAGCATTGTCTTGCATTAGGAGGAACCCAGGGCCAACCGCACCAGCATATGGTCTCACAAGGGGTCTGAGGATCTCATCTCGGTACCTAATGGCAGTCAGACTACCTCTGGCGAGCACATGCAGGGCTGTGCGGCCCCCCAAAGAAATGCCACCCCACACCATCACTGACCCACCGCCAAACCGGTCATGCTGTAGGATGTTGCAGGCAGCAGAACGTTCTCCACGGCGTCTCCAGACTCTGTCACGTCTGTCACGTGCTCAGTGTGAACCTGCTTTCATCTGTGAAGAGCACAGGGCGCCAGTGGCGAATTTGCCAATCTTGGTGTTCTCTGGCAAATGCCAAACGTCCTGCACGGTGTTGGGCTGTAAGCACAACCCCCACCTGTGGACGTCGGCCCTCATACCACCCTCATGGAGTCTGTTTCTGACCGTTTGAGCAGACACATGCACATTTGTGGCCTGCTGGAGGTCATTTTGCAGGGCTCTGGCAGTGCTTCTCCTGCTCCTCCTTGCACAAAGGCGGAGGTAGCGGTCCTGCTGCTGGGTTGTTGCCCTCCTACGGCCTCCTCCACGTCTCCTGATGTACTGGCCTGTCTCCTGGTAGTGCCTCCATGCTCTGGACACTACGCTGACAGACACAGCAAACCTTCTTGCCACAGCTCGCATTGATGTGCCATCCTGGATGAGCTGCACTACCTGAGCCACTTGTGTGGGTTGTAGAGTCCGTCTCATGCTACCACTAGAGTGAAAGCACCGCCAGCATTCAAAAGTGACCAAAACATCAGCCAGGAAGCATAGGAACTGAGAAGTGGTCTGTGGTCTCCACCTGCAGAACCACTCCTTTATTGGTGGTGTCTTGCTAATTGCTTATAATTTCCACCTGTTGTCTATTCCATTTGCACAACAGCATGTGACATTTGTCAGTGTTGCTTCCTAAGTGGACAGTTTGATTTCACAGAAGTGTGATTGACTTGGAGTTACATTGTGTTGTTTAAGTGTTCCTTTTATTTTTTTGAGCAGTGTATTTTTGGAAATACTTCAGTCCAAGATTACGCTGAATCTGCGTCCAGGAAACCAGTCTGTATGTATAAAATCAAGAGAACGTACCCTCCATGATCCTGGCACAGATCTCAGCCCCTACTCCGTACTGGGGCCAGCCCCCTTCCACTGTGACCAGATGGCCAGTTTTGATCACGCTGGTCTCAATGGTGTCCACATCCAGAGGTCTTATGGTGCGCAGATTAACCACCTAGCAGGACAGAGAGACAGAGAGAGACAGAGAGAGAGAGAGAACAGGTTAACCACCTAGCAGGAGAGAGAACAGGTTAACTTCTTTGGGATAGGGGGCAGTATTTTAACGGCCGGATAAAAAAACATACCCGATTTAATTTGGTTACTACTCCTGCCCAGAAACGAGAATATGCATATAATTAGTAGATTTGGATAGAAAACACTCTAAAGTTTCTAAAACTGTTTGAATGTTGTCTGTGAGTATAACAGAACTCATATGGCAGGCCAAAACCTGAGAAGATTCCATGCAGGAAGTGCCCTGTCTGACAATTTGTTGTCCTTCTGTTGCATCTCTATCGACATTACAGCATCTGTGCTGTAACGTGACACTTTCTAAGGCTTCCATTGGCTCTCTGAAGGCGCCAGAAAGTGGAATGGGGTGTCTGCTGTCTCTGGGCAAAGTACAGCAGCTCTGTTTGTGAGTGGTCAGCCTGGGGACAGTGAGACTGGAGATGCGCGGTCACGAGACTTCTCCATTTTTTTTTCTTTCAGTCTTTGAATGAATACAACGTCGCCCGGTTGGAATATTATCGCTATTTTACGAGAAAAATAGCATAAAAATTTATTTTAAACAGCGTTTGACATGCTTCTAAGTATGGTAATGGAATATTTTGAAATTTTTTGTCACGAAATGTGCTCGCGCGTTACCCTTCGGATAGTGACCTGAACGCACGAACAAAACGGAGGTACTAGGATATAACTATGGATTATTTGGAACCAAAACAACATTTGTTGTTGAAGTAGAAGTCCTGGGAGTGCATTCTGACGAAGAACAGCAAAGGTAATCCAATTTTTCTAATAGTAATTCTGAGTTTAGGTGACCCCGAAGTTGGCGGATGTCAAAATAGCTAGCCGTGATGGCCGAGCTATGTACTCAGAATATTGCAAAATATGTTTTCACCGAAAAGCTATTTTAAAATCGGACACCGCGATTGCATAAAGGAGTTCTGTATCTATAATTCTTAAAATTATGTATTTTGTCAACAATTATCATGAGTAATTTAGTAAATTCACCGGAAGTTTTCAGTGGGTATGCTAGTTCTGAACATCACATGCTAATGTAAAAAGCTGTTTTTTGATATAAATATGAACTTGATTGAACAAAACATGCATGTCTTGTATAGCATAATGTCCTAGGAGTGTCATCTGATGAAGATCAAAGGTTAGTGCTGCATTTAGCTGTGGTTTTGGTTTATGTGACATATATGCTTGCTTGGAAAATGGCTGTGTGATTATTTGTGGCTATGTACTCTCCTAACATAATCTAATGTTTTGCTTTCGCTGTAAAGCCTTTTTGAAATCGGACAATGTGGTTAGATTAATGAGAGTCTTATCTTTAAAATGGTGTAAAATAGTTGATTGTTTGAGAAAATTGAATTGTGGTATTTTAGTTGGTTTTGTATTTCGCGCCGTGCGATGCCATTGGCTGTTGGCTAGGGGTTAACCACCAAGCAGGGGAGAGGGACAGAACAGTACTTTAGTAGTGTTGTCCTGGGGGGGAGGGGGGGGTATTTTGTAAATCTATTCGATAGAGGTGATGTGTAAGAGAGTGCTGAAAGAGCAGTGAGACGGATTGAACTCATGCTGGCAGCGTTACAATGTCCATGTGCTCCAGAAGCAGGGTCTTAAACCGCTAGACTACCCTACCCTAGGCCACATGTACTATTTCAAACTTTGAATTTCAAAACACACACACACACACACACACACACACACACTCCAACCCTTATTTGTAAGTGGAGATGTATTCAACAACAGATATAAATTAGTGACATTACAAGAGCAGTGAGTGTTTTCTATTGGTTTTAGTTTATACATAAACCAATAGAAATCTGTTTGTTTTTTTGACCACATAACTAAAGACGACACTCACCTCACATTCAACGCCCTCTTTAGCCAGGACGGCAGCTGCGTCCAGGCAGAAACCCACACACCGGGAATGTGACACTAGAGTGATGTGAGTTCCTGATGAAAACACACAAATGGTTAGGTACAAACGTTTTGTAGTGCCTTCAGAAAGTAGCCATACCCCTTAACTTAACATTTTGTTATTGTTGTTGTTGTTACAACCTGAATTCAACATACAGCGCATTCGGGAAAATTATTCAGACCCTTTGGACTTTTTCCACATTGTTACGTTACAGCCTTATTCGAAAACTGATTAAATAAAAATATGTTTCTTGTTAAAACCTGTTGGGGATAGGGGGCAGTATTGAGAATTTTGAAAAAAATATGTGCCCATTTTTAACTGCCTCCTACACCAACTCAGAAGCTAGAATATGCATATTATTGTTCAGGTTTGGATAGAAAACAATCTGAATTTTCTAAAACTGTTTGAATGGTGTCTATGTATAACAGAACTCATATGGCAGTCAAAACCCTGAGATAAATTCTGACAGGAAGTGGATACCTGATGTGTTGAATTACCTTTAAGCCTATGCCATTGAAACACACAGGAGCTTATTAATCGTTGAGCACTTCCTTTGGCTCCCACTAGATGTCACCAGTCTTTACAAAGTTGTTTGAGTCTTCTACTGTGAGAACTGAACGAACAAGAGCCTTGGAACGGTGGTGGCCGACAAGACTCTGGCGCGCGAGTTCATGTTGGGTACTCTAGTTCCAATACGTTTTAAAAGAGAATGCAATCGTCCGCCTTGAATATTATTCATGTTCTGGTTGAAAAAGGCCCTAATGATTTATGCTATACAACGTTTGACATGTTTGAACGAACGTAAATATTTTTTCTCCCCTCTTTCATGAAGAGAAGTCCGGCGGGCTTAGATCATGTGCTAACAACACGGAGCTTTTTGGACATAAATTATGAGCTTTTTCGAACAAAACTACATTTCTTATGGACCTGGGATTCCTGGAAGTGACATCTGATGAAGAGAATCAAAGGTAATGGATTATTTACATAGTATTTTCGATTTTAGATCTCTCCAACATGGCGGTTAGTCTGTATCGCAAAGCGTATTTTTCTGGGCGCAGTGCTCAGATTATTGCAAAGTGTGATTTCCCAGTAAGGTTATTTTTAAATCTGGCAATCCGGTTGCGTTCAAGAGATGTAAATCTATAATTCTTTGAATGACAATATAATATTTTACCAATGTTTTCGAATAGTAATTATTTAATTTGTTGTGCTGATTTGACTGGCGGTATTGGAGGGAAAATATTTCCTCAACGCCATAGTAAAACGCTGTTTTTGGATATAAATATGAACTTGATAGAACAAAAAATGCATGTATTGTCTAACATAATGTCCTAGGAGTGTCATCTGATGGAGATTGTCAAAGGTTAGTGCATAATTTTTGCTGGTTTTCTGCTTTTGGTGACACGCGTCTTTGCATTGACAAAACATTACACACAGCTATTTTCAATGTACTGTCCTAACATAATCTAACTTTATGCTTCGCCGTAAAGCCTTTTTGAAATCGGACAACGTGGTTAGATTAAGGAGATGTTTATCTTTCAAAGGGTGTAAGATAGTTGTGTTTGAGAAATTTGAATGACATTTAATTGTTTTAAAATTTGACGCTCTTGATATTTCACCTGTTGTTGATAGGGTGTACCAGGGGTGGGACGCTTGTGTCCCACATAGCCCCTAGAGGTTAATACCCCATAATGACAAAGCAAAAAAACAGGTTTAGACATTTTTGCAAATGTACTCAAAATAAAAACCAGAAATACCTTATTTACATAATTATTCAGATTCTTTGCGATGAGACTCGAAATTGAGCACAGGTGCATTCTGTTTCCATTGATCATCCTTAAGATGTTTCTACAACTTGATTGGAGTCCACTTGTGGTAAATTAAATTGATTGGACATGATTTGGAAAGCCACACACCTGTCTATATAAGGTCCCACGGTTGACAGTGCATGTCAGAGCAAAAACCAAACCATGACGTTGAAGGAATTGACCGTAGAGCTCCGAGACAGGATTGTGTCCAGGCACAGATCTGGGGAAGGGTACCAACAAATTTCTGCAACATTGAAGGTCCCCAAGAACACAGTGGCCTCCATCATTCTTAAATGGAAGTTTGGAACCACCAAGACTCTTCCTAGAGCTGGCCGCCCGGACAAACTGAGCAATCAGGGGAGAAGGGCCTTGGTCAGGAAGGTGACCAAGAACCCAATGGTCACTCTGACAGAGCTTTAAAGTTCCTGTGTAGATGGGATAGCTTTTCAGAAGGACAACCATCTCTGCAGCACTCCACCAATCAGGCCTTTATGGTAGAGTGGCCAGACGGAAGCCACTCCCCAGTAAAAGGCACATGACAGCCCACTTGGAGTTTGCCAAAAGGCACCTAAAGACTCTCAGACCATGAGAAACAAGATTCACTGGTCTGATGAAACCAAGACTGAACTCTCTGGCCTCTATTACATTCATCAAGTCTGGAGGAAACCTGGCACCATGCCTACGGTGAAGCATGGTGGTGGCAGCATCACGTCTGGAGGAAACCTGTCACCATGGCTACGGTGAAGCATGGTGGTGGCAGCATCACGTCTGGAGGAAACCTGTCACCATGGCTACGGTGAAGCATGGTGGTGGCAGCATCACGTCTGGAGGAAACCTGTCACCATGCCTACGGTGAAGCATGGTGGTGGTAGCAGCATCATGCTGTGGGGATGTTTTTCAGCAGCAGGGACTGGGAGACTAGTCAGGATCGAGGGAAAGATGAACGGAGGAAAGTACAGAGAGATCCTTGATGAAAACCTGCTCTAGAGCGCTCAGGACCTCAGACTGGGGTGAAGGTTCACCTAACAGGACAATGACCCTAAGCACACAGCCAAGACAACGCAGGAGTGGCTTCGGGACAAGTCTCTCAATGTCCTTGAGTGGCCCAGCCAGAACCCGGACTTGAACCCGATCGAATATCTCTGGAGAGACCTGGAAATAGCTGTGCAGCGACGCTCCCCATCCAACCTGACAGAGCTTGAGAGGATCTGCAGAGAAGAATGGGAGAAACTCCCCAAATACAGGTGTTCCAAGCTTGTAGCGTCATACCCAAGAAGACCCGAGGCTGTAATCGTTGCCAAAGGTGCTTCAACAAAGTACTGAGTAAAGGGTCTGAATACTTATGTAAATGCAATTTCATTTATTATTTTTTTTAAATATAAATTAGCAAACATTTTGAAAAAAACGTTTTTTTTTCTTTGTCATTATGGGATATTGTGTGTAGATTGATGAGGGGGAAAAAGAAAGTAATACATTTTAGAGTAAAGCTGTAACGTAACAATGTAAAATCAGGCTGTAACATCAAAATGTGGAAAAAGTCAGGTAGTGTGAATACTTTCAGAAGGCTATCTTTAACACTGTACATACATCCCAAATGGCTCCCTATACTAAACTACCTTTGACCAGATTTGGGACGCAACCTATGTACATCTCAATTAAGACATCATGCTAATTTGTTTATCAACGATGCAATTAGCTAACAATGCTACATCTGAAGCGATTTTTCAATGAAATTACCAATTATCTCTCACAATGAAATAATCAATTATGTCAATGTTTTAACAGGGGATGTTACAATGAACATTTACATTTTTATTTTATTTTTCTAAA
The DNA here is from genome assembly GCF_901001165.1 of Salmo trutta. Taxonomy (NCBI): domain Eukaryota; kingdom Metazoa; phylum Chordata; class Actinopteri; order Salmoniformes; family Salmonidae; genus Salmo; species Salmo trutta. The sequence continues at coordinate 3,050,384 of NC_042972.1, read as the reverse complement.
GTAAATTCCTTCTCTCCAGCTCTTGCTACTTACCTTGTCTTTCTACCTTGGCCTTTCCAATAGGTAAGACAAAGTCTTTATGCATAACCTCCTCAGACAGGTCAAAGGGCACGCCATACATCAGCTCATTCTCCAGGAACACCACTGTTGAAGAGAAAAATACATTAAAAAAAAGGTTTTCGATTAGCACGCGTCGCCATGGTTACAGCACAGGAACTTAAATGTCTACACTACAAGACACGAGCAGATCTACAGTGATCCCTCTCATCCTCGACTACCACCTCCTAGGGGACCCGGGGCGTCCTCCATGGGGGCCCGGGGCGTCCTCCATGGGCGCCCGGGGCGTCCTCCATGGGCGCCCGGGGCGTCCTCCATGGGCGCCCGGGGCGTCCTCCATGGGCGCCCGGGGCGTCCTCCATGGGCGCCCGGGGCGTCCTCCATGGGCGCCCGGGGCGTCCTCCATGGGCGCCCGGGGCGTCCTCCTAGGGACCCGGGGCGTCCTAGGGACCACCACCTCCTGGGGACCCGGGGCGTCCCCCTAGGGGACCCGGGGCGTCCTCCTAGGGACCCGGGGCGTCCTCCTAGGGACCACCACCTCCTGGGGACCCGGGGCGTCCTCCTAGGGGACCCGGGGCGTCCTCCTAGGGACTAGCACCTCCTGGGGACCCGGGGCGTCCTCCTAGGGACCCGGGGCGTCCTCCTAGGGACCACCACCTCCTGGGGACCTGGGGCGTCCTCCGAGGGACCCGGGGCGTCCTCCATGGGGGCTCGGGGCGTCCTCCTAGGGACCACCACCTCCTGGGGACCCGGGGCGTCCCCCTAGGGACCACCACCTCCTAGGGACCCGGGGCGTCCCCCGAGGGACCCGGGGCGTCCTCCATGGGGGCCCGGGGCGTCCTCCATGGGGGCCCGGGGCGTCCTCCATGGGGGCCCGGGGCGTCCTCCATGGGGGCCCGGGGCGTCCTCCATGGGGACCCGGGGCGTCCCCCATGGGGACCACCACCTCCTGGGGACCCGGGGCGTCCCCCTAGGGGACCCGGGGCGTCCCCCTAGGGGACCCGGGGCGTCCTCCTAGGGGACCCGGGGCGTCCTCCTAGGGGACCCGGGGCGTCCTCTATCCTTTAATTGGTTTATTTAGGTATGGACTGTGGTCCAGCTTTTAGCTACCAATGTTGTGTGATGAACTAAACTGTACTAGAGTTAGCTCTAAGCATTGGGACAGTGAAATGTGTTGTTTTGGCTCTGAACTCCAGCACTTTGGATTTGAAATGATACAATGACTGAGGTTAAAGTGCAGACTGTCAGTTTTAATTGAGGGTATTTTCATCATGAGGGCACTTTTGGTACATAGTACCCATATTTAAGGGGACCAAAACTACTCGGATAATATCACTTATATGTGTATTAAAGTAGTCAGAAGGCTGTATTTGGTGCCATGTTCATAGCACGCAACGACTACATCAAGCTTGTGACTTTACAAATTTGATGGATGAATTTGCAGTTTGATTTGGTTGTGTTTCGGATTATTTTGTACACAATAGAAATTCATGGTAAAAAATGTAGTGTATCATTTTGGAGTCACTTTTAATATAAATAATAGAATATTTCTACATTCTTCTAAACACTTCTACATTAATGTGGACGCTACCACGGTTACAGATAATCCTGAATGAAGCGTGAATAAATTATGAGTGAGAAAGTTAAACAAATATCATACCCCGCAAAAAATGCTAACCTCCCCTGTTATTGTAATGGTGAGAGGTTAGCATGTCTTGGGGTTATGATATAAAATGCTAACCTCCCCTGTTATTGTAATGGGGAGAGGTTAGCATGTCTTGGGGTATGATATAAAATGCTAACCTCCCCTGTTATTGTAATGGGGAGAGGTTAGCATGTCTTGGGGGTATGATATAAAATGCTAACCTCCCCTGTTATTGTAATGGTGAGAGGTTAGCATGTCTTGGGGGTATGATATAAAATGCTAACCTCCCCTGTTATTGTAATGGTGAGAGGTTAGCATGTCTTGGGGGTATGATATAAAATGCTAGCCTCCCCTGTTATTGTAATGGTGAGAGGTTAGCATGTCTTGGGGGTGTGATATAAAATGCTAACCTCCCCTGTTATTGTAATGGTGAGAGGTTAGCATGTCTTGGGGGTATGATATAAAATGCTAACCTCCCCTGTTATTGTAATGGTGAGAGGTTAGCATGTCTTGGGGGTATGATATAAAATGCTAACCTCCCCTGTTATTGTAATGGTGAGAGGTTAGCATGTCTTGGGGGTATGATATTTGTGCGTTTGTAACTTTCTCACTCAGTGCTGGAGTACAGAGCCAAAACACAAAATGTGTCACTGTCCCAATACTTTTGGAGCTCACTGCATCTCTAATACCTTTGAGGAGGTAGCGAGGAGATAAGATGCAAGGAATCATGGAAAGACAAAATGGACCCTAGTCCCCCAGAAGTAGTGCACTATATAGGGAATAGGGTGGCATTTGGGATGCAGATTGTTGCTCACCAGGGTTGTTGTCCCTGATAGCTGCTTTGAGGAGTCCTCTGGCGTCCTCAGAGTTCCAGGGACTGACTACTTTGAGGCCGGGGCAGTGGCCGTACCAGGCAGCGAAACACTGGGAGTGTTGGGCTGCCACACCTGCAGACAGAGGAACCAAATTAACATTCTTTACCCAACGACATTTCAACTATACCAGAAAGAAAAGAGCGCTAGTGTTTCCCCATGCCGACCCAAAGAGATGCTAGTGTTTCCCCATGCTGATCCATAGAGAGAGAGATGCTAGTGTTTCCCCATGCTGATCCATAGAGAGATGCTAGTGTTTCCCCATGCTGATCCATAGAGAGAGATGCTAGTGTTTCCCCATGCTGATCCATAGAGAGATGCTAGTGTTTCCCCATGCTGATCCATAGAGAGAGATGCTAGTGTTTCCCCATGCTGATCCATAGAGAGAGATGCTAGTGTTTCCCCATGCTGATCCATAGAGAGAGATGCTAGTGTTTCCCCATGCTGATCCATAGAGAGAGATGCTAGTGTTTCCCCATGCTGACCCATAGAGAGAGATGCTAGTGTTTCCCCATGCTGATCCATAGAGAGAGATGCTAGTGTTTCCCCATGCTGATCCATAGAGAGATGCTAGTGTTTCCCCATGCTGATCCATAGAGAGAGACGCTAGTGTTTCCCCATGCTGATCCATAGAGAGAGACGCTAGTGTTTCCCCATGCTGATCCATAGAGAGAGACGCTAGTGTTTCCCCATGCTGATCCATAGAGAGAGACGCTAGTGTTTCCCCATGCCGATCCATAGAGAGAGACGCTAGTGTTTCCCCATGCCGATCCATAGAGAGATGCTAGTGTTTCCCCATGCCGACCCATAGAGAGATGCTAGTGTTTCCCCATGCCGACCCATAGAGAGAGACGCTAGTGTTTCCCCATGCTGACCCATAGAGAGAGACGCTAGTGTTTCCCCATGCTGATCCATAGAGAGAGACGCTAGTGTTTCCCCATGCTGATCCATAGAGAGAGACGCTAGTGTTTCCCCATGCTGATCCATAGAGAGAGACGCTAGTGTTTCCCCATGCTGATCCATAGAGAGAGATGCTAGTGTTTCCCCATGCTGATCCATAGAGAGATGCTAGTGTTTCCCCATGCTGATCCATAGAGAGAGATGCTAGTGTTTCCCCATGCTGATCCATAGAGAGATGCTAGTGTTTCCCCATGCTGACCCAAAGAGATGCTAGTGTTATTCCTCTAGCACTAAGACACTTGATTCAACGAATCATTTAAATTTTCAATCCTTTGCTAACAGGTGTGTTAGTGCGAGGACAAAAACTAAAAAAATGCTCCCCCTTGAGTCCCAAGGACCAGGATTGGGGGAAAACAACGGGTATTAGATGTTTGTTTATTTACCTGCGGAGGAGCCGTTGGGACCACGGAACACAATGGGGACAGGCTGAGCTCCGGCTGACATGTAGTAAGTCTTAGCAGCTGAGTTAATCACCTGGTCGATGGCTTGCATGGAGAAGTTCCAGGTCATGAACTCACAGATTGGCCTCAGCCCGGCCTGGAAACACAGGAGGAGAAAAGGGTTGAGTCCTATATTGTGTACTTTTTCCTAGGGCCCATAAGGCTCTGGTTAGAAGTATTGCACCATGTAGAGGACAGGGTGCACCATGTAGAGGACAGGGTGCACCATGTAGAGGACAGGGTGCACCATGTAGAGGACAGGGTGCACCATGTAGAGGACAGGGTGCACCATGTAGAGGACAGGGTGCACCATGTAGAGGACAGGGTGCACCATGTAGAGGACAGGGTGCACCATGTAGAGGACAGGGTGCACCATGTAGAGGACAGGGTGCACCATGTAGAGGACAGGGTGCACCATGTAGAGGACAGGTTGCACCATGTAGGGGGTAGGTTGCACCATGTAGGGGGTAGGTTGCACCATGTAGGGGCTAGGTTGCACCATGTAGGGGCTAGGTTGCACCATGTAGGGGGTAGGTTGCACCATGTAGGGGGTAGGTGCACCATGTAGGGGCTAGGTTGCACCATGTAGGGGCTAGGTTGCACCATGTAGGGGGTAGGTTGCACCATGTAGGGGCTAGGTTGCACCATGTAGGGGCTAGGTTGCACCATGTAGGGGCTAGGTTGCACCATGTAGGGGGTAGGTTGCACCATGTAGGGGCTAGGTTGCACCATGTAGGGGCTAGGTTGCACCATGTAGGGGCTAGGTTGCACCATGTAGGGGGTAGGTTGCACCATGTAGGGGGTAGGTTGCACCATGTAGGGGGTAGGTTGCACCATGTAGGGGGTAGGTTGCACCATGTAGGGGCTAGGTTGCACCATGTAGGGGCTAGGTTGCACCATGTAGGGGCTAGGTTGCACCATGTAGGGGCTAGGTTGCACCATGTAGGGGCTAGGTTGCACCATGTAGGGGGTAGGTTGCACCATGTAGGGGCTAGGTTGCACCATGTAGGGGGTAGGTTGCACCATGTAGGGGGTAGGTTGCACCATGTAGGGGGTAGGTTGCACCATGTAGGGGGTAGGTTGCACCATGTAGGGGGTAGGTTGCACCATGTAGGGGGTAGGTTGCACCATGTAGGGGGTAGGTTGCACCATGTAGGGGGCAGGGTGCACCATGTAGGGGGCAGGGTGCACCATGTAGGGGGCAGGGTGCACTATGTAGGGGGCAGGGTGCACTATGTAGGGGGCAGGGTGCACTATGTAGAGGGTGGGGTGCACTATGTAGGGGTAGGGTGACATTTGGTATGCCCTTAATGAGAAGTCTCATCTTCCTACCACGATCAGACATTCAAATTGGGTTAGTGAAGATATGCTTGTACAATGTTACTTTCTATAGGAATAGGACATTTCCATACATTCCATTATAATAATAATAATAATAATAATAATAATAATAATTGACTTACGAATGCCGCACCAACAGCAATGCCTGCAAAGCCCATCTGTAAGGGGAGAAAATGCATCTGTTACAACATGTTCTAGAGCCCATCACATTTAGGGCCGCAACATGTTCTAGAGCCCATCACATTTAGGGCCGCAACATGTTCTAGAGCCCATCACATTTAGGGCCGCAACATGTTCTAGAGCCCATCACATTTAGGTCCGCAACATGTTCTGGAGCCCATCACATTTAGGTCCGCAACATGTTCTAGAGCCCATCACATTTAGGTCCGCAACATGTTCTAGAGTCCATCACATTTAGGGCCGCAACATGTTCTAGAGCCCATCACATTTAGGGCCACAACATGTTCTAGAGCCCATCACATTTAGGGCCGCAACATGTTCTAGAGCCCATCACATTTAGGACCACAACATGTTCTAGAGCCCATCACATTTAGGGCCACAACATGTTCTAGAGCCCATCACATTTAGGGCCACAACATGTTCTAGAGCCCATCACATTTAGGGCCACAACATGTTCTAGAGCCCATCACATTTAGGGCCACAACATGTTCTAGAGCCCATCACATTTAGGGCCACAACATGTTCTAGAGCCCATCACATTTAGGGCTACAACATGTTCTAGAGCCCATCACATTTAGGGCCACAACATGTTCTAGAGCCCATCACATTTAGGGCCACAACACACAAACAACAAAGAAAAAAACAGCATTGTCTTGTTTACAGTGTGTTTGTTTTTACCTCTGTGATTGGAGTGTCGATGATTCGTTTGTCTCCATATTTCTTCCACAGTCCCCTGCTCACCTACAAATTCACCAGTCAGGAGAAAAACCCCAATCAACTAGTCAAAATGATCAGTTTGAACAAAATACATTTCAAATATATTCTAACAATAATATCATGGAACAAAATACATATACAATTAACAAATATAGAACATATATCAGAACAAATATACTGAACAAAAATAAAAGCAACAATTTCATTGATTTTACTGAGTTACAGTTCATGTGAGGAAATCAGTCAATTTAAATTAATTCATTAGGCCCTAATCTATAGATTTCACATGACTGGGAATACAGATATGTATCTGTTGGTCACAGATACCTTTAAAAAAAAAATGTGCCACACAATGGACCTCAGTCTTTCTGTGCATTCAAATCGCCATCAATAAAATGCAAAACGAAAACATATTTCCGTTGTCTGCATCTTATGCCTGCCCATACCATAACCCCACCATGGAGCACAAAGGAGAACTGCTCACTAACAGGGATGTAAACACATTTGTTCACAAAATTTGAGAAAGATAAGCTTTTTTGTGCTTATGGAACATTTCTGGGATTTTTTTTAATTTCAGCTCATGAAACATGTGACCAACACTTTACATGTTGCATTTATATTTTTGTTTAGTGTATATTTATTTTAAACCACTTTTGAAATCTGCATCCTGATTTGCATGTAGTCTGTCATTGCGTACTCATACCTTGTAGGCTCCGTCATACTGAGCCACCTCCTCCCCTAGAAGGAAGACTCTCTCATCCCTCTCCAGTTCCTCATCCATCGCCTGGTTGAGGGCATCTCGGACATTCACCTGAAATAGAGACGGACGCGATGTGACTATACAAAAAATTACTTGATAATAAAATCCTAATAGATTCATTTTATATAGCCCTTTTCATTACAAGCTTTAAAGACCAAAACAAGTGCAGAGCCTGTGGTCTAGCAACATAAACTCCTCTCCCCACTAGAGACCGGGGTTCAATACCCACTCCAAAACTTCATACTGTTTCTCCCATCTCTCTGTCTACCTCTATTAAAACTCTTCTGAAATCACATTAAGTGGGGATGGGGTTAGGGATCTTCCACAGCAGATGAAGATCGGCAGTAGTATGTCGAGTGGAGACGACATACCTGTGACTACATAAATGACATACATGAAACGGTGAATCAGACTACATACAAAAAAAATGCCAGATTTGATTACATACAAGACGAAATATATTTGACACTTTTAATAAAATGACTGCTGTGGCTACAGCCGAGGACAAAAACGGCAGTTTACCTACAAAAAAACACCAGTCGTCTCAAACCTTAATTGAGGTACCTTTTCCAAAACATTTCTAGTGCCGGCTCTGCGTTGTTTTAATTTACGACGATAGTGTAGCTGTATGTAAACGGATCGGATCTATTGCCTAAGGTCAGGCCTTGACATCCCACATGGATACAACGTTCATCATATCCCGTAAACTAGTTAACATTTCATGATTTCTTTCATCTACATGTTACCGTATAAGCTATTGACTGCATTTCTTAACAGCATTATTGCTAGTAGTGAACACAGCTGACAGCTGCGGTGAAGGTTATTAGCTAGATTAGCCTAAAATGCTAGCTAGTTCTCACCTGGACAGCCGCTGGAGAAGTCTTGCTGAACTCTCTACGCAGGACCACCGAGACGGCACTCTACACAAGACAAGACAGAAAATGGCTCTCGTTAAGGTCTCATCCTTATTTCAACAATATAATTGTCTGAACTTTTTAATTCAAAAGTATAAACACCTTCCCGGAACGAAGAAAACACCTAATCGACGCCATCTTTGACCTGTCCTCTGTGAGGGAGGAGCGATTTGTCCTGTAAAAGGATCAGATCCAATCAGAGCGTTTCTTTGCGAGTCTAGTCTCGGGAAATCGGTGTTTTAAACCAATCACGACCCTTCTCATGGAAAGGAAGCGGAAGAACTCGGAGCGACTGGGAAAATCCAAGGGCAAAAGCAAAAAGCAGCATCACCACCAGCCTTTTGCATCCCAACGAAATGTATTTTGTTTTACAAAAAATAAATAAAAAAAGAAGCCAACTACTCGTAAATGAAACATAGCAGAGCTTTAATTCCGATATTTGTGCTTAGCTGCCACTTTAGATGTACTATGCTGAAGTTTCTGATGTAGCTAGCATAGCCCAGACTAGTGATGACACTGACAGAGACTGTGTATTTACAGAGCAGGCTCAAAACAAAAGTCACAGCACTAACCATATTTAGACAGATGATGTACATGACATAGTTGGACAGCACACAAGCTATCAAACCTGTCAGTTCTGTGCTTAGTTCAACTCCAACATTGTTTAAAAACATTTTTTATTGAACCTTTATCTAGGTAAAGTCAGTTAAGAACAAATCCTTTTTACAATGACGGCCTACCCCGGCCAAACCCTCTCCTAACCCGGGCGACGCTGGGCCAATTGTGCGCCGCCCTATGCGTCTCCCGATCACGGCCGGTTGTGCTACAGCTCGGAATCGAACCTGGCGATGCAGTGCCTTAGACCGATGTGCCACTCAGGAGGCCCAAATGGAACATGCGTTGGCCGCATTGTTGCTTTAGTCAGACTTATTACCGTAGTTTACAGTAGGCTTTAGTACAGTAGTCCTTAATACAGTAGTCTTTAATACAGTAGGCTTTAATACAGTAGAGAATGTCATTAGGCAGTAGAAAGTGCATGTGACGGTTGCTAGGGGACTTATTACCGTAGTTTACAGTAGGCTTTAGTACAGTAGTCCTTAATACAGTAGTCTTTAATACAGTAGGCTTTAATACAGTAGAGAATGTCATTAGGCAGTAGAAAGTGCATGTGAAGGTTGCTAGGGGACTTAGGGATCGTGACCGGTGGGGTGTCAAGTTACTTTATATCCACTAAAATAAAAACACACAGAGCAAAGAGTTCAACAAACCACACATTTCAGTCCATGATTTTAATAAAATAAGTATAATACGGCAAAGTAGATAACATTGTAATTTTTTTTTTCTTTTCGACACAGCTGTGCAGGGTCAAACATACAAACCCCAAACAGTTATGAATTTTTTATGTTTTAATGCAGCAGACAGACAATAGATGGTTTCATACAACCCCCCCACCACCTCAAACCCCCCAAAAAAGGGTTTAGAAAATATTAGTAACTTCATCTTAAAGTGCAGTCATCTTCAAATCATAAAATCTTTTTGTTTTTCTGTCACCTAGTTGTTAATCCATGCTGCCAAAAGGTGGTATAGTATTTACTTAAACTCCATAGTCAACAGTGCAAATCAGAAAGGTTGGCAGGCAGCGATGATGATAGACTTAATTATAAAAACTAAACAGCATTATTAATTACATAAACTATGGAGCATTCTTATTGGAGAAACGGCTGCCAAATAAACATGTCATACTGAAGCCTCACTTAGATGACCCCCTGAACTGGAAAAAAACAGAGGTGGAATTGGATAAAATTACATAATGAGGGGGAAATGTATTCTGGGTATTGTTACATACAAGTGCACACCCCTCTGTTAGTGATGTAAAGAGCTGGTAACAATAAGCAGAGATAATATGAAACTCGATGGCTGTGTTTACACAGGCAGCACAGTTCTTATCTTTTGCCAAATTATTGGCAAAGGATATGATCTGATTGGCCAAAAGACCAATTATTGGCAAAAGATAAATTGGGCTACCTGTGCAAATGCAGCCAATTAGTAATTGTCCTGAGTGTGCCAATGTATCAATCTTCAAAACAGGTTAATCTTGTAATGTTGACAAGACAACGCATTTCAGACAGTTCTGCAGATTGTAACTTTGCTTTTCAGACAGATTGAGGGTGTACTGTCCCTTCAGTTCCTCTGACAGTGGTTGGATGTAGCAGAGGTATAGATTATGATGGATCAATAACAGATTAGCTAGTTAACTCATTTCAGTATTAGGTTTATTTCTTGTAAACACCAGAATCCATTTTTAAATACATTCTCCCAGTAAACTGCTCACAGTTGTGTGTCAATCCTGGATCGTAGAGAAAACCCCTCCCTATCGGTAAAGTGCAGCAGAGAAATAGTCGATCCTTCAACATCTTTTACACTGCTATTTTGGAGAGGAAAAAGCAAAACTATATATTTTTTTAAAAAGGTATTTGAATCTTAAATTGTATACTGTTACTGATTAATACCAGTAAGTACAGCATGTCATCATTTGGGTTAATTATTTGACATACTGAATGATGACAGATTTCCGCCGGTCCTCATTTACTAAACAATGGGTAATCTGAGGTTTTAATCCTTGCAGCGTCCATTGTTTGTTTTTTTTGTATCTATGTGCGCATTTGAAAATGGCACCCTATCCCCTATATAGCAGACTACTACTAAGTAGTGCACTATATAGGAAATGGGATGCCATTTGGGACGCAAGCCATATATTGACGCAGGCACAGAGATGAATGTGGCACATAGACATAAGCAACACAGACAGTCCAACAGCATCACATCTCCTTCCATTCATTCCAAGAAAACAAAAGGTAAAAAGAATACAGATTCAATAAACATAATACAGACAGACAGTTCTTTCATAGTCGTCTCACTGCGATGACACGGACAGTTCTTTCATAGTCGTCTCACTGCGATGACACGGACAGTTCTTTCATAGTCGTCTCACTGCGATGACACGGACAGTTCTTTCATAGTCGTCTCACTGCGATGACACGGACAGTTCTTTCATAGTCGTCTCACTGCGATGACACGGACAGTTCTTTCATAGTCGTCTCACTGCGATGACACGGACAGTTCTTTCATAGTCGTCTCACTGCGATGACACGGACAGTTCTTTCATAGTCGTCTCACTGCGATGACACGGACAGTTCTTTCATAGTCGTCTCACTGCGATGACACGGACAGTTCTTTCATAGTCGTCTCACTGCGATGACACGGACAGTTCTTTCATAGTCGTCTCACTGCGATGACACGGACAGTTCTTTCATAGTCGTCTCACTGTGATGAAATGCTGTTGGTTGGTGGATGTCAGGTCAGAATCCCAGTCCCTCTGAAACACCTGTGGTTCATGTGCTTACTTTCTGAATCACTTCCCTCACAGTTGCTTGTACGTTCCATTCAAGTCACTTCGCTGTAAATAAGAAGAAACGCTCCACTGAAATCACAAGTCATTCACTACAGTCTTCCAGATAGAGACCAGACTTGGCTGATGCCACCTCATCTTTAATCCACCTGTATAGTCCACTGACCAGTCATTTTTGTGCTAAAGGGAGAACCAACCAGGCGGCCATATTGGAAAGGAGTTGATGCCCCGGCCCCTACCTCAAATCTTAAGGGGCGGGGCTGGCGGTCAACTCATCGGGCGGAAACTAAATTTAGAAGCAAAAAAACTGAAGGAGCAAAAAAGTGATTGAGCAGGACGACAGGTAACCTTTAGGGGTGACTGGGACCACAGGTAACCTTTAGGGGTGAGGTAACCTTTAGGGGTGACTGGGACCACAGGTAACCTTTAGGGGTGACTGGGACCACAGGTAACCTTTAGGGGTGACTGGGACCACAGGTAACCTTTAGGGGTGACTGGGACCACAGGGTCAGGACGAGAGGTAACCTTCAGGGGTGACTGGGACGACAGGTAACCTTTAGGGGTGACTGGGACGACAGGTAACCTTTAGGGGTGACTGGGACCACAGGGTCAGGACGAGAGGTAACCTTCAGGGGTGACTGGGACGACAGGTAACCTTTAGGGGTGACTGGGACGACAGGTAACCTTTAGGGGTGACTGGGACCACAGGGTCAGGACGACAGGTAACCTTTAGGGGTGACTGGGACCACAGGGTCAGGACGAGAGGTAACCTTTAGGGGTGACTGGGACGACAGGGTCAGGACGACAGGTAACCTTTAGGGGTGACTGGGACGACAGGGTCAGGACGAGAGGTAACCTTCAGGGGTGACTGGGACGACAGGGTCAGGACGAGAGGTAACCTTCAGGGGTGACTGGGACGACAGGGTCAGGACGAGAGGTAACCTTCAGGGGTGACTGGGACGACAGGTAACCTTTAGGGGTGACTGGGACCACAGGGTCAGGACGACAGGTAACCTTTAGGGGTGACAGACCACAGGGTCAGGACGACAGGTAACCTTTAGGGGTGACAGACCACAGGGTCAGGACGACAGGTAACCTTCAGGGGTGACTGGGACGACAGGGTCAGGACGACAGGTAACCTTCAGGGGTGACTGGGACGACAGGTAACCTTCAGGGGTGACTGAGACCACAGGGTCAGGACGACAGGTAACCTTTAGGGGTGACTGGGACCACAGGGTCAGGACGACAGGTAACCTTTAAGGGTGACTGAGACCACAGGGTCAGGACGAGAAGGAAGAGCGATCCACTTCAGAGCGTCGGATGCTGCGGTCGACGGTCACCGCTTTCTTCAGTTTGCCTATACTGAATGATGTGATGGAGGTGAGGAGGGCACCACGCCCCACACCGTTGGCAGGAGGAGGATCTGACCCAGGGAGAGGAGGATGAGGAGGGGCGTGGGACTGGCCAGGGTTATCACTTGGAGGTAGAGGAGGAGGAGGAGGAGGAGGGGCAACTCCTGCATCAACAAGAAAATCAACTGTTAGAACATTGAGTGGTAGTCTGATGTATAAGAACACATCAATATAAATGTTTTCTGTAACAGTGTTTCCAATCTCATCAATTAAACCACCACCACAGGAATCACAATCTACAATGTTACGCTTGAGCTTCAAACAGTGTTTGAGTCTGCAAGGGTTATCTGAGCAAAAAACATGTTGTTGGGAGGTGGACAATATCAAAATGGTGAAAAATAAATATCCCCCCTTAAAAAAAAGGAATAAACGTTACTGTTTTGATCATTGCAGATTGTGACGTTTTAAAGTTGCAGACACCCTTTTACCAAGCAAGCAAAGGAGATGAAATAAAATCTTTTATCAAATTGTAACTACTAATATTTGATGTTTTAGTGAGCAGAAATCTGAAGGTTGGTGTTAGAGAAGTTAAACACCTCGCCCCACGCCACTCCCAAACAGACGACGCCCCCCCAGCCATTTCCAAACAGACGACCCCCCCCAGCAATTTCCAAACAGACGACCCCCCCCAGCAATTTCCAAACAGACGACCCCCCCCCAGCCACTACCAAAATGACGACCCCCCCCCCAGCCACTACCAAAATGACGACCCCCCCCAGCCATTTCCAAACAGACGACCCCCCCCCCAGTCACTACCAAACAGACGACCCCCCCAGTCACTACCAAACAGACGACCCCCCCCAGTCACTACCAAACAGACGACCCCCCCAGTCACTACCAAACAGACGACCCCCCCAGTCACTACCAAACAGACGACCCGCCCAGTCACTACCAAACAGACGACCCCCCCCCCCCCAACGGCATTTCTAAACGGACGACCCCCCCCCACCCCAGCCATTTCCAAACGGACGCCCCCCCACTATTATAAAACTGATATAATCGCGTTGGATTTGTAATTTACTCTGTTAAGGATTGTCATCTAGAATAGGTTCTATAGTATAAAGCTCTAAAATATTTCCATAATTAAGATATGAGGATCCTGCAAAACAATGTGTGTTTCCATTAGTATTAGTTTCATCTCGTTTTCTCTGAGCAGTGTCATTCCATACGTCTACTATGGAGACAAGCCTAACTACAGTAGTACAGATTACTGTATTGTAGTGTACTTGCTGCGATTCAGGGTCGACTACAGCTTTAAAAACCATGTAGGAATCATTATTGAATTACTTTACCCCACACATGTTCAAAATGGTGCATGCTCTACTTGGCAGACAGACAGCAAAGGGAGGAAAAGAGAGGCAGGTTAATTACTGTTATTGGTCATCAGTACCTTAAAGGAGTACAATCAACACACTACTGTTAAATCAAAACCAAAATGTTCATTATTTACAGTATGGTGTGATTACAGATTATCTGGAGTGGAAAATGAATGAAAAGGTATGAAAACAAGAAGGAAAATAAATAAATAAACAAAGTATGACCAGAATAACTACTCAGATGGTCCATCTACAATAGTAAATCACATGATGATATGAGGACAACATCATTAAAAATTAAATTAAATTGTAACTAGCTAAAAAGTAATAGCCTTACTAGTCTAATATACAGTATGGTTGTTGAACAAAAATTATTACACCAATATGCATGCATACAAATACAATCTTCCTTATAAAAATCACAGGCAATAACATGATCATACTCTTGGATACAACTCAAGACATCATGAAATCCTTTTTTTTTTTTAAGTCTCAAAACTGCCTCTCTCAACCTCTGTACCAGTGCTCCGTCTAACCTCATACTACGGACGATCTATTCTCTATTACCATTAGAATGTCTCTGTCTTACCACCAGGGGGAGCCCCAGCATACGGAAAAACACTGCTAAGACATGGTTACAAAAACACAACACAGACCTCACAAGCACATCACTGAGGAGGAACTATTACTTCCATCAGTATCATAATGGGCAGGGTGCTGACGGTTTTAACAGAGTTATAGTCTGTGTGAACCTGAGGGTCTGGTATCTACCATAGAGTTATAGTCTGAACCTGAGGGTCTGGTATCTACCGTAGAGTTATAGTCTGAACCTGAGGGTCTGGTATCTACCATAGAGTTATAGTCTGAACCTGAGGGTCTGGTATCTACCATAGAGTTATAGTCTGAACCTGAGGGTCTGATATCTACCGTAGAGTTATAGTCTGAACCTGAGGGTCTGGTATCTACCGTAGAGTTATAGTCTGAACCTG
Source organism: Salmo trutta (assembly GCF_901001165.1). Classification (NCBI taxonomy): domain Eukaryota; kingdom Metazoa; phylum Chordata; class Actinopteri; order Salmoniformes; family Salmonidae; genus Salmo; species Salmo trutta. Next base: position 3,035,372 of record NC_042972.1, on the reverse strand, counting down.
AGGGTCTGGTATCTACCATAGAGTTATAGTCTGGTATCTACCGTAGAGTTATAGTCTGAACCTGAGGGTCTGATATCTACCATAGAGTTATAGTCTGGTATCTACCATAGAGTTATAGTCTGGTATCTACCGTAGAGTTATAGTCTGAACCTGAGGGTCTGATATCTACCATAGAGTTATAGTCTGGTATCTACCGTAGAGTTATAGTCTGAACCTGAGGGTCTGATATCTACCATAGAGTTATAGTCTGGTATCTACCATAGAGTTATAGTCTGGTATCTACCATAGAGTTATAGTCTGAACCTGAGGGTCTGGTATCTACCATAGAGTTATAGTCTGAACCTGAGGGTCTGGTATCTACCATAGAGTTATAGTCTAAACCTGAGGGTCTGATATCTACCATAGAGTTATAGTCTAAACCTGAGGGTCTGGTATCTACCATAGAGTTATAGTCTTGGAAGCTGTCTAGCAAATTATTAATAACCAATTTGACAGAGCTTGAAGAACAAACAAATAAATAATAATAATAAGCTAATCTTGTACAATCCAGCTGTGCAAAGCTCTGAGAGACTTACCCAGAAAGACTCACAGCTCTCAGAGACTTACCCAGAAAGACTCACAGCTCTCAGAGACTTACCCAGAAAGACTCACAGCTCTCAGAGACTTACCCAGAAAGACTCACAGCTCTCAGAGACTTACCCAGAAAGACTCACAGCTCTCAGAGACTTACCCAGAAAGACTCACAGCTCTCAGAGACTTACCCAGAAAGACTCACAGCTCTCAGAGACTTACCCAGAAAGACTCACAGCTGTCACGGCTGCCAAAGGTGATTCTAACATGTATCGACTTCAGAGGTTCAATACTTATCATCTAATCAAGATAGTGTTTTATTTTAATTAAATAAATGTTTTTTTTTATTTTATTTTTTACAAATGTTAGAATTATTTTGTGTAGATGGATTAATTGTAATTTTTGTCAACCATTTTAATCCCACTTTGTGGAAGATGTCAAGGAGTGTAAATACTTTCTGAAGGCACTGTATGATTCACATTGGAATGATTTATGGCAAACGGATTTATCATAGATTGATTTTATTCTGTTAATTCAACACCTTTTATAAAAACTAGTCAACACTTGCTGTTCAGTTGTCAATTAAAAGACAGTAAATAGCCTACAATAAGCTCCTAGAAACGCATCGGACAGAATTTGGTGAGAGTGAAACCTCTCGCTTTGCCACTTCCTCTCTGCTGCGTTTCCCTGTCATGGCTTTGTGACTGGCAGGCGCCTTGTCCTATCAAATCGCTAGAAGATGCATATGGTTCATTCTAAAAAAAAATGGGAGAAGGCTCAATGGACGAGTAAATAGAAAACATTTAAATGAAAAGTAGCCTATTTAATACGAAGTGGAAAATGTATCCGACTGAAAATGAGTGCGTAACAGGCCGATTAGCCGCCAGCCGGCGCTAGTGGAAAACACTGTTAAAAATAACAGGCCGATTAGTTACTGAAAGCTGCATATCTTCATGCTAATATAGTTGGTACCTACCTGTAGTGTGAGGAGGGGTGGGGGAGGAGGGAGAGGTCGGTGGGGAGCTGGCTCCTGAACCTAAACACAGGAAGATAGACAACCAATCAGTCAGCCCAGCCAGCCAGCCAGCCAGCCAGTCTGTCTGTCAGCCCAGCCAGCCAGCCAGCCAGCCAGTCTGTCTGTCAGCCCAGCCAGCCAGCCAGCCAGTCTGTCTGTCAGCCCAGCCAGCCAGCCAGCCAGTCTGTCTGTCAGCCCAGCCAGCCAGCCAGCCAGTCTGTCTGTCAGCCCAGCCAGCCAGCCAGCCAGTCTGTCTGTCAGCCCAGCCAGCCAGCCAGCCAGTCTGTCTGTCTGTCAGCCCAGCCAGCCAGCCAGCCAGTCTGTCTGTCTGTCAGCCCAGCCAGTCAGCCAGCCAGTCTGTCTGTCTGTCAGCCCAGCCAGCCAGCCAGCCAGTCTGTCTGTCAGCCCAGCCAGCCAGCCAGTCTGTCTGTCAGCCCAGCCAGCCAGCCAGTCTGTCTGTCAGCCCAGCCAGCCAGCCAGTCTGTCTGTCAGCCCAGCCAGCCAGCCAGTCTGTCTGTCAGCCCAGCCAGCCAGCCAGTCTGTCTGTCAGCCCAGCCAGCCAGCCAGTCTGTCTGTCAGCCCAGCCAGCCAGCCAGTCTGTCTGTCAGCCCAGCCAGCCAGCCAGTCTGTCTGTCAGCCCAGCCAGCCAGCCAGTCTGTCTGTCAGCCCAGCCAGCCAGTCTGTCTGTCAGCCCAGCCAGCCAGTCTGTCTGTCAGCCCAGCCAGCCAGTCTGTCTGTCAGCCCAGCCAGTCTGTCTGTCAGCCCAGCCAGCGAGAGTCAGTCAGCCAGCCAGTCTGTCAGCCAATGAGAGTCAGTCAGCCAGCCAGTCCACCAGCCAATGAGAGTCAGTCAGCCAGCCAGTCCACCAGCCAGCCAGTCAGTAGAAGCATTGCATCGTAAACAGTGTTGCCATGTCAGTGTTGCCAGGGTAAACAAAGCTGTTATGTCACCATGTGTATGGACATTTTCTAATGTCAGTGTTAAAATCCAAAACTATAGTACTATATAACTATCTAAGTCAGGGGTCTCTCCAACCCTGTTCCTGGAGAGCTACCCTCCTGTAGGATTTAACTCCAACCCCAGTTGTAACTAACCTGATTCAGTTTATCAACCAGTTAATTATTAGAATCAGGTGTGCTTGATTAGGGTTGGCATTAACCTATAGGAGGGTAGCTCTCCAGGAACAGGGTTGGCGTTAACCTATAGGAGGGTAGCTCTCCAGGAACAGGGTTGGCGTTAACCTATAGGAGGGTATCTCTCCAGGAACAGGGTTGGCGTTAAAACCTACAGGAGGGTAGCATTTCAGGAACAGGGTTGGAGTTAACCTATAGGAGGGTAGCTCTCCAGGAACAGGGTTGGAATGCCTAGCAGTACTGTTATTACCTTGCAGCCTCCACTAGAGCATGCTTTAGCCACATTGAAAAACACAGTTTACGTTTTAGTCTAATAATAAATAGCTAATAATACATTTCTGTTTGAGCACTCAGCAGGAGAATATCCACGCTCCATTTAAACCCTAGTGCTGATGACATACCAGAGTTGTTGTTGTACTTCACAGAGAGATCCTCCTCGTTCTCATAGGCCGACTGTCTGGACTTCTACAAACAAACAAAACATATTTCTATCAATGACAATTCTGCTACAAAATGAGAATGAATCGTGTGTGTGTGCTAGGGATCTGCTTCTTTCCCTTTCAAGATGATTCAATACGTATTTAGACACACGGACTGATACCACACAGGAACGATACGTACAGTTGAAGTCGGAAGTTTACATACACGGGTCGGAGTCAAAACTCGTTTTTTCAACCACTCCACAAATTTCTTGTTAACAAACTATAGTTTTGGCAAGTCGGTTAGGACATCCACTTTGTGCATGACAAGTCATTTTTCCAACAATTGTTTACAGACAGATTATTTCACTGTATCACAATTCCAGTGGGTCAGAATTTAACATACACTAAATTGACTGTGCCTTTAAACAGCTTGAAAAAAATCCTGGAAATTATGTCATGGCTTTAGAAGCTTCTGATAGGCTAATTGACATCATTTGAGTCAATTGGAGGTGTACCTGTGGATGTATTTCAAGGCCTACCTTCAAACTCAGTGCCTCTTTGCTTGACATGATGGGAAAATCCAAAGAAAAATCAGCCAAAAATTGTAGACCTCCACAAGTCTGGTTCACCCTTGGGAGCAATTTCCAAATGCCTGAAGGTACCACGTTCATCTGTACAAACAATAGTACGCAAGTATAAACTCCATGGGACCACGCAGCCGTTATACCACTCAGAAAGGAGACGTGTTCCGTCTCCTAGAGATGAATGCACTTCGGTGCGAAAAGTGCAAGTCAATCTCAGAACAGCAGCAAAGAACCTTGTGAGGATGCTGGAGGAAACAGGTACAAAATTATCTATAGCGACAGTAAAATGAGTCCTATTTCGACATAACCTGAAAGGCCGCTCAGCAAGGAAGAAGCCACTGCTCCAAAACCACCATAAAAAAGCCAGACTACGGTTGAAACTGCACACGGGGACAAAGATCGTACTTTTTGGAGAAATGTCCTCTGGTCTGATGAAACAAAAAAATAGAACTGTTTGGCCATAATGACCATCGTTATGTTTGTAGGAAAAAGGGGGAGGCTTGCAAGCCGAAGAACACCATCCCAACCGCGAAGCACGGGGGTGGCAGCATCATGTTGTGAGGGTGCTTTGCTGCAGGAGGGACTGGTGCACTTCACAAAATAGATGGCATCATGAGGAAGAAAATGATGTGGATATATTGAAGCACCATCTCAAAACACCAGTCAGGAAGTTAATGCTTGGTCGCAAATGGGTCTTCCAAATGGACAATGACCCCAAGCATACTTCCAAAGTTGTGGCAAAATGGCTTAAGGACAACAAAGTCAAGGTATTTGAGTGGCCATCACAAAGCCCTGACCTCAATACTATTGAAAATTTGTGGGCAGAACTGAAAAAGCGTGTGCGAGCAAGGAGGCCAACAAACCTGACTCAGTTACACCAGCTCTGTCAGGAGGAATGGACCAAAATTCATCCAACATATTGTGGGAAGCTTGTGGAAGGCTACCTGAAACATTTGACCCAAGTTGAACAATTTCAAGGCAATGCTACCAAATACTAATTGAGTGTATGTTCTCTTTGGTATTATTTTGACATCTCACATTCTTAAAATAAAAGTGGTGATCCTAACAGACCTAAGACAGGGAATTTTTTACTAGGATTAAATGTCAGGAATTGTGAAAAACGGAGTTTAAATGTATTTGGCTAAAGGTGTATGTAAACTTCCGACTTCAACTGTATCTAGACACACGGATTGATACCATGCAGGTATGATACGCATTAGTTTGAAAGCATTCGGAGCTATGCGGTTGGATTAGAGAATTTAAATCGGTTCGATGCACTAACACTTGTTGCATAAAAACATTTATTTTCCATTCTAAAAGGAGTCTCGACATCTACCACCCCACTACCACTATCAGATTAGAGCCATAATGGAGACATCTACCACCCCACTACTGCTACCAGATTAGAGCCATAATGGAGACATCTACCATCCCACTACCACTATCAGATTAGAGCCATAATGGAGACATCTACCACCCCACTACCACTATCAGATTAGAGCCATAATGGAGACATCTACCATCCCACTACCACTATCAGATTAGAGCCATAATGGAGACTAGACATCTACCACCCCACTACCACTATCAGATTAGAGCCATAATGGAGACTAGACATCTACCACCCCACTACCACTATCAGATTAGAGCCATAATGGAGACATCTACCACCCCACTACCACTATCAGATTAGAGCCATAATGGAGACATCTACCACCCCACTACCACTATCATATTAGAGCCATAATGGAGACATCTACCACCCCACTATTACTACCAGATTTTTGGGCAATGTAGCCTGTGTTTTTTGTCCCCCCACTTTGGTTCTGAAATCACCATCTCCACTAATTAACTAGTAATGTTTGCAGATTAAGTGTTTTGAGCTAGTAATGAATCAATATTTATTGTTAACAAATGAGCTATAACAAAGCCAATGAATATAATAGCACAACTTTGGATTTCACCCCGAACTCAAAATCAAATGGTTTAGACCATTTGGAAGTTTTTACAAGGGCTCCAGAAGAGCGCAGCTGTCGAAGGCACTGCATCTCAGTGCTAGAGGCGTCACTACAGACCCTGGTTCGATCCTGGGCTGTATCACAACCGGCCGTGAACGGGAGTCCCATAGGGCTGCGCACAATTGACCCAGCGTCATCGGGGTTAGGGGGAGGGTTTGCCCGGGGTAGGCCGTCATAGTAAAACAAGAATTTGTTCTTAAATCGACTTGCCTCGTTAAATAAAATAAAAATGATCTTCTCGCACATCGGCCATGCAGTGCGCCTTACAAAAATGATTGCTGTCCTCGTTATGAAATTTCAACTTTACCCTGTAAAAATGCACATATACACTGACTGCTCAAAGGGAAACCACAAACTATTGCTGATGGTGAACCTGAACTATCTAAATAAAAATCTATTGTAAGCCTCGCTCAGCAGGCATAGCCAGATGAGTTGTCTCCCTGAGTTTACTTCTTTCTGGTAAAAAAAAACCCAACAATGTTCAACAGTGAACTGGCGATTCGTAAAATTTCAAGTGATTTTCTGACCAACTAATGTTACATGTTGATTGGTTTGGAGTCCACGGACCGATGCACTTGTATCTTATACATTCGAATCAGGAACTGATGCGTATCGGTGAATCATTACCACTGGTGGAAAAAGCACCCAAGTGTCATTCTTGAGTCGTTTTAAAAGTGTAAAAGTATTTGGTTTTAAAATGTACTTAAGTATCAAAAGTAAAGTATAAATCATTTCAAATTCCTTAAATTAGGCAAAGGATTTTCTTGATTTTTCAATTAATGGATTGCTAAGGGGTACTAACACTTTTAAATTAAAAAAAAGTCAAATAAAATTATAATTACAAAATAAAAAAAGCATTTGTGTTTAGTGATTCTACCAGATCAGAGGCAGAAGGGAGGACCAGGGATGTTCTCTGTTTAGTGATTCTACCAGATCAGAGGCAGAAGGGATGACCAGGGATGTTCTCTGTTTAGTGATTCTACCAGATCAGAGGCAGAAGGGATGACCAGGGATGTTCTCTGTTTAGTGATTCTACCAGATCAGAGGCAGAAGGGATGACCAGGGATGTTCTCTGTTTAGTGATTCTACCAGATCAGAGGCAGAAGGGATGACCAGGGATGTTCTCTGTTTAGTGAGTCCTCCAGATCAGAGGCAGAAGGGATGACCAGGGATGTTCTCTGTTTAGTGAGTCCTCCAGATCAGAGGCAGAAGGGATGACCAGGGATGTTCTCTGTTTAGTGATTCTACCAGATCAGAGGCAGAAGGGACGACCAGGGATGTTCTCTTGATAAGTATGTGAATTAGACCATTTTCCTGTTCTGTTAAGCTTTTCAACATGTAACGAGTACTTTTGGGTGTCAGGGAAAATGTATGGAGTAAAAAGTACATTATTTTCTTTAGGAATGTAGTGAAGTAAAAGTTGTCAAAAAATGAAATAGTAAAGTACAGATACCCCCAAAAAACAACTTTAGTTCTTTATAAGTATTTTTTTTTACTTAAAGTACTTTATACCACTGATCGTTATATCCCTAGTGTATGTCTGCGCCCGAGTCTGCGCCCGAGTCTGCGCCCGAGTGTTCTCTACCTTTCTAGCCAGTATCTTCCTCCTCCTCTTCTCCTCCTCTGAGCCATGGTGGGACTGGGCTCTGGTCAGCCTCCTGTGCTGCTGGTTCTGAGGAGATGATCAAACACCAATCAATCAATCAATCAATCAATCGTTCGTTCGTTCCTTTCTTCGATCCATCCAACCATCCATCTGTCCCAGCTTATCTGGCTCCAGGAAACTGGCTGTAAGGAGTAAATATACCAACCGTTTTCTGCTCTTCTTGGAGTCGCTTTTCCATGCACTCTTTGGCAGTTTTCAAGGCGTCTCTTAATTTGGTAGGGATCTTGAACTGGAGTTTCTCTGAGTGAAACAGCAGCACATCGCTGAACAGCCTGCCAGGACAGAGAGTGGGAGAAAGAGAGAGAGAGAGACTTCATTATTGACCGTTTTCAAAGAATCGTAATGTGCAGCGCTTGTGTGTTATCTATCAGTGGTAGGCTATGATGTGATCTTCTCACTGATGGGTTGTTGAAATGTACTCTACTCACGGTGTCTGCAGCAGTTGTGCAACAGTGGGCATCCCAGTCTTACAGGCATCTGTGGACAGGATGGATTGCAGCACAGACACTACGGAGAGAGGAGAGGACAGGGAAACATCATGAGAGGACAGGGAAACATCATGAGAGGACAGGGAAACATCAGGAGAGAGGAGAGGACAGGGAAACATCAGGAGAGAGGAGAGGACAGGGAAACATCAGGAGAGAGGAGAGGACAGGGAAACATCAGGAGAGAGGAGAGGACAGGGAAACATCAGGAGAGAGGAGAGGACAGGGAAACATCAGGAGAGAGGAGAGGACAGGGAAACATCAGGAGAGAGGAGAGGACAGGGAAACATCAGGAGAGAGGAGAGGACAGGGAAACATCAGGGTCATGTTCATTAGGAGAAAGGACAGAGAAATGTAAGACCTTACACAGGCAGCACCATTCAAAAGACTGCGTAGTGGAAAAAGCTCAGAATTGGGCTTCCTGTGTAAACGCAGCCTAAGTAGTGTAGGTACTGGTGTGGGACCTACCCACTGAGGTGTTAGGTACTGGTGTGGTACCTACCCACTGAGGTGTTAGGTACTGGTGTGGTACCTACCCACTGAGGTGTTAGGTACTGGTGTGGTACCTACCCACTGAGGTGTTAGGTACTGGTGTGGTACCTACCCACTGAGGTGTTAGGTACTGGTGTGGTACCTACCCACTGAGGTGTTAGGTACTGGTGTGTTAGGTACTGGTGTGGTACCTACCCACTGAGGTGTTAGGTACTGGTGTGGTACCTACCCACTGAGGTGTTAGTTACAGCAGGGTACTGGTGTGGTACCGACCCACTGAGGTGTTAGGTACAGCAGGGTACTGGTGTGGTACCTACCCACTGAGGTGTTAGTTACAGCAGGGTACTGGTGTGGTACCTACCCACTGAGGTGTTAGGTACAGCAGGGTACTGGTGTGGTACCTACCCACTGAGGTGTTAGTTACAGCAGGGTACTGGTGTGGTACCTACCCACTGAGGTGTTAGTTACAGCAGGGTACTGGTGTGGTACCTACCCACTGAGGTGTTAGGTACTGGTGTGGTACCTACCCACTGAGGTGTTAGTTACAGCAGGGTACTGGTGTGGTACCTACCCACTGAGGTGTTAGTTACAGCAGGGTACTGGTGTGGTACCTACCCACTGAGGTGTTAGTTACAGCAGGGTACTGGTGTGGTACCTACCCACTGAGGTGTTAGTTACAGCAGGGTACTGGTGTGGTACCTACCCACTGAGGTGTTAGTTACAGCAGGGTGCTGGTGTGGTACCTACCCACTGAGGTGTTAGGTACTGGTGTGGTACCTACCCACTGAGGTGTTAGGTACAGCAGGGTACTGGTGTGGTACCTACCCACTGAGGTGTTAGTTACAGCAGGGTACTGGTGTGGTACCTACCCACTGAGGTGTTAGTTACAGCAGGGTACTGGTGTGGTACCTACCCACTGAGGTGTTAGTTACAGCAGGGTACTGGTGTGGTACCTACCCACTGAGGTGTTAGTTACAGCAGGGTACTGGTGTGGTACCTACCCACTGAGGTGTTAGTTACAGCAGGGTACTGGTGTGGTACCTACCCACTGAGGTGTTAGTTACAGCAGGGTACTGGTGTGGTACCTACCCACTGAGGTGTTAGTTACAGCAGGGTACTGGTGTGGTACCTACCCACTGAGGTGTTAGTTACAGCAGGGTACTGGTGTGGTACCTACCCACTGAGGTGTTAGTTACAGCAGGGTGCTGGTGTGGTACCTACCCACTGAGGTGTTAGTTACAGCAGGGTGCTGGTGTGGTACCTACCCACTGAGGTGTTAGTTACAGCAGGGTGCTGGTGTGGTACCTACCCACTGAGGTGTTAGGTACTGGTGTGGTACCGACCCACTGAGGTGTTAGTTACAGCAGGGTGCTGGTGTGGTACCTACCCACTGAGGTGTTAGGTACAGCAGGGTACTGGTGTGGTACCTACCCACTGAGGTGTTAGGTACAGCAGGGTGCTGGTGTGGTACCTACCCACTGAGGTGTTAGTTACAGCAGGGTGCTGGTGTGGTACCTACCCACTGAGGTGTTAGTTACAGCAGGGTACTGGTCGACAGGCACAGCATCAGGTGGTCTTCCGTAAGTCATTTCATACAGTAAGTGTCCAAACGAGTATACGTCTATACTCTCTGTCGTCTGAAAGGGTTAACAAGAACAATACATTAGGGTCTGCACCCCAAAGTCCTAGTGGCTCTGCTCAAAAGTAGGGTGCTACTTGGGTAGGGTGCTACTTGGGTAGGGTGCTACTTGGGTAGGGTGCTACTTGGGTAGCATTTACAGAAAAACAATACATAAAAAAAAAAAAAAACACTCGTCACCACAGAACTTATAATCCATGTCATCGCCCCTTTAGACTGGTTTCCCAGACCTTGACTCAATTGGAAGAGACTTTTACTGGAGATCCCTTCATTGAGAAGGCTTTTTAAAATTAGGAGCAGGCTTCACCTACGTCCTTTAAGTTGGGCTCTGAGTTTCCCTGGTGACGCCCTGTGTAGAAAAGGTGGGTACTGTCCGTTCCCATGTGATCTGTATTAATGACACTACCATAACTATCTAAAACGGACAGTGTAGTCTTTCAGCAGACGGTCTTATCCAGAGCCACTTACAGTAGTAAGTGAATACATAAAAAATGTTTAAAAAATCCCATTAATTTTTCATATTGGTCCTCTGTGGGAATTGAACCCACAGCCCTGGTGTGGCAAGCACCATACTGTACCAACCCTCCAAACCAGGGCAGGCCCGGCAGGCCGAACCAGGGCAGGCCCGGCAGGCCGTACCAGTACTTACGTTGATTTTCCTGAACTGTGTGATGTAAGGCCGGTAGTACGAGGGCAGGCCCAGTAGGCTGTTCTCTATGTCCAGTACTTTACATGTGTTGTCTTCTATGACTATGTTAGAGGCATGGAGGTGACCGTACGGAAAGCCTTTGTCATGGAGGAACTTCAGAACCTGACAGGAAACAAACAGAACAAGAGTTTAGGATGGTATCACTCTGAACAGTGACATGTAGCATAACCAAGTGACTGGACTGCCATTGATTGAAATAGGAATTAAGGACCGTGGCTTTAACAGTGACATGTAGTGTGACAAATGACATTCAATAGCTGCAGGGGGTGATAATCTGGAGTCTGATACAGAAGGTGATGCCCCCGACCCTGGGGGTGCTGAACATGGCCTTGAGGTGTGTGTGATGTCCCAGGGGTGGTTGAGGGAATAAAAGACATTGAAAGACCACATTTTACAAATATTATAGTGTTCATTCTTTCTGCGTGTGTTTAAATTTCCAGAATCTGTCTTCCATATATGTCTTTGATCTACTGCAGCTCCAGACCACTGTGTGTGTGTGTGTGTGTGTACCTCTAGAATCTGTCGTCCGTAGGTCCTGATTTGCTGTAGCTCCAGACCCTGGATCTTCTTGGGGTTGCAGTACTTCCTCATAAAGGCCTCTTTAGGCTTCACCTACAGTCAGGAAAGAAAGCTTCAATTGAAAATTAACCAACATGAGAAGTGTAAAAAAAATAAAAAATAACACATAGCAAAAGTTATGGTTTTAAACCTCTACACTCCTACCCATATAGGAGTTGAAAGTGGCAGATTTGGACACAAATAAACACCTAAATTGGAATGCAGTGGCTGTACAGTAACATGCTATATATGAGGTCAGAGGCTGTACAGTAACATGCTATACATGAGGTCAGTGGTTGTACAGTAACATGCTATACATGAGGTCAGTGGTTGTACAGTAACATGCTATATATGAGGTCAGAGGCTGTACAGTAACATGCTATACATGAGGTCAGTGGTTGTACAGTAACATGCTATACATGAGGTCAGTGGTTGTACAGTAACATGCTATACATGAGGTCAGTGGCTGTACAGTAACATGCTATACATGAGGTCAGAGGCTGTACAGTAACATGCTATACATGAGGTCAGTGGCTGTACAGTAACATGCTATACATGAGGTCAGAGGCTGTACAGTAACATGCTATACATGAGGTCAGTGGCTGTACAGTAACATGCTATACATGAGGTCAGAGGCTGTACAGTAACATGCTATACATGAGGTCAGTGGTTGTACAGTAACATGCTATACATGAGGTCAGAGGCTGTACAGTAACATGCTATACATGAGGTCAGAGGTCAGTGGCTGTACAGTAACATGCTATACATGAGGTCAGTGGTTGTACAGTAACATGCTATACATGAGGTCAGAGGCTGTACAGTAACATGCTATACATGAGGTCAGAGGTCAGAGGCTGTACAGTAACATGCTATACATGAGGTCAGAGGTCAGGCTTTGTGCTTCACTACTGCACCATTCCTCCTGCTGATTGGTCTTGCTAATGTTGTGTTGTCAGAGTGAGGGACATGCTGTACATTAAAAAGGACTCCATGTATATTGAAAGATGAGACGTTGAGGATTATAATAAAATACAGCTTTGACGTCATACGAGCCAAAACACCCGAGTCCAAATGTGCACTTCACATTAACCGATTATAAAATTATTGTAATTTATTGTCAACGTTTATGATCACTGTGTTTGATTGTACAGTTAACAAATCAAATTTTATTCGTCACGTTGGTTAAACAACAGGTGTGGACTAACAGTGAAATGCTTATTTACAGGCCCTTGTCAACAACACAGAGACATACCAGTACTGAATTAATGATAACATGGCTGTATACACAGGGTACCAGTACTGAATTAATGATAACATGGCTGTATACACAGGGCACCAGTACTGAGTTAATGATAACATGGCTGTATACACAGGGTAACAGTACTGAGTCAATGATAGCATGGCTATATACAGGGAGTACCGGTACTGAGTTGATGTGCAGGGGTACGAGGTAATTGAGGTAGATATGTACATATAACTAGGAATAGAGTGACAGATAATAAACCATAGCAGCAGCGTTTGTGATGAGTAAAAAGTTAGTACAAAAAAAAGTCAAGATGACAGCGTCATACTCTGGGAGTGTTCTGAACAGAACATTTACATTTTAGTCATTTAGCAGATGCTCTTATCCAGAGCGACTTACAGTAGTGAATGCATACATTTCATTTAAAAAAAAAAAAATTTTGTACTGGCCCCCCGTGGGAATCAAACCCATAACCCTGGCGTTGCAAACACCATGCTCTACCAACTGAGCCACAGGGAAGCTGTGGAGTTAAGTGGTGACTAGGTGGGCGGGCTGGATCGTCAACGTCACATAAAATGATGTTTTTAAGTCAAAAATCGACTGGGATTTCAGCGCCCAGAAGAATAGCCCCGCAATTACATACAACAGTGTTCTTTTTGATAAAGTTTTTAGTCGTTTTTGGATAGCGCCAGGTCCAGTCCACCCACACCAGTCCACGCTCAAAGCATATCATAAATCGTGGAGTCGAGTTAGCTCGGCTGTATACAGTATTTGACAATATATATTCAATCACCACCTTCCGGAGACACCTGAAACCCCACCTCTTTAAGGAATACCTGGGATAGGATGAAGTAATCCTTCTACCCCCCCCCCCCCCTTAAAAGATTTAGATGCACTATTGTAAAGTGGTTGTTCCACTGGATATCATAAGGTGAATGCACCAATTTGTAAGTCGCTCTGGATAAGAGCGTCTGCTAAATTACTTAAATGTAAAATACCTGTATTGATACGCGGACCGTTTTGGGTTTTCCCCCCCATTTACCTTCTGTAAACGGTATTTCAAAATGTTGTGGTTTGTTAAAATGTGATACTCAACTTCGGAGCTTCCCACGCCCTGCCCCTTCACTCATGGAGAGAACCGTTCCTTGATCACAGAGTCACGAGCAGGGTTGACATGTCCGCGGCTTTCCATTCATATCGGCCTATTTGAAAAACAATGTTTGCGGGTGAAAATGTATTGGTCGCGGGTTGCAGGTTTTTAATGCTACTTCTAAATTGCATCGTGATCGCCATTTTTATAGAAAAATGTAAAATGAACATTAAAATTTCACAAAGACAGTGAGTGAGTGAGTGAGTGTGAGAGAGAGAGAGAGAGAGAGAGTGAGAGAGAGAGAGAGAGAGGTGCAGCTAGTTGAGCGAGTGAGGAGAGCAGCGCCAGCGTCATGACAAGTGACGTGAGAACAAACAACAAACTAACGGCACTAGCTAGCTACATCACGTTCCTAGTGATGTACTGGGCTGTCTTCACCACCCGTTGGGAGGGCCTTGCGGTCGTGGATGAAGCAATTCTCGTACCAGGCCGTAATGCAACTGGGGTCAGGACGCTCTGGATGGTGCAGCGGTAGTATTTGGAGAGGACCCGGGGTGGCATGTCGAATTTCTTCAACCGCCTTAGAAAGTATAGACGCTGTTGCGCCATCTTGACAAGAGTCGTGGTCTTTTTGATCCATGTCAAGTCCTCAGTCCCCTAGGAATATAAAACTGCGGACTCTCTACTGCAGTCCAGTTCATGTGGATCACGTTCAGCTTTGGAAAACGAAAGCACCTGGTAATCCGGAGCAGCGACAGTCTTCCTCGATAGCTCGAAGGGAGCACAGAATGTGTTAAACTTGTCTGGCAGGGAGACTTCGGTGGGTACGGATATCTCCGTTCATCCAGGGTTTTTGGTTGTGGGTGTGTCCGGATTGTTTTTGTGGGCACAACATCAGCATAGTCAACTTACACACAGCTCTGACACACACACACAAACACACACTTAACCCACCAGACATGCCACCAGGGGTCTTTTCACAGTCCCCAAATCCAGAATAAAGAAAGCGTACAGTATTATATAGAGCCATTACAGCTCAAAAGAACAGCAAACCTGTTTTTTTTTAACTGATAAAGCAACACCTCACAACGCCTCTCCCCTATTTGACCTAGATAGTTTGTATGTATTGATATGTAGGCTACGTGTGCATTTTTAAAATAAAATGTATGTAGCTCTGTCCTTGAGCTATTCTTGTCTATAAACGTTATGTATTATATCATGTTTCATGTGGATCCCAAGGAAGATTAGCTGCTGCTTTCACAACAGCTAATGGGGATCAAAATAAAAATAACCCCCCCAAAAAATCAACACATTTCCTAAAGCCTGTGAAAGACGACGTACTGTATATTCGTCAGCGTTGATGGGTCCTGGAGGATGGCTCTTTGAACATAGTTTTATGAATATATAAAAAAAAAAGTTTAAAGTCCTGCAGCATTGAATCTGCCTCCTCAATTTCATTGCAAAAGCCTAACACTAATATCGTATTAGCTAGTCATGTTGGCAATAGAACAAGCTTTTAAAATGGGACGCCCACCTGACCCAGATATGGTATTTATAAAAGGACTGTTTTTTAATTGCGTAAACAACAACAGTAAATTGTGTGATGGCGAGGACACAGGGTTGTGTTCCAAACAAAAACCAAACTACAAGTGTGCTTTCTCTAGTTCCTCAACGGCCACAGCTCGGAGAGCTCAAAATAGCTTCTTATGTTACTAAATGTATCCAGAGTATTTTCAGATTATCATCATCATCATCAACAAAATGCGGCGAAAAATACAGTAAATGTAAAATGCAGTGTTATGTTTGGATTCAGTCTTGTGTCAGGTGAACTGTTGTGTCCTCACCTTTAGTCTAATCATGTTCCCATAATCTCCTAATTGTTCCCGTTCAATTGCTACCATGGTTATGATTTTCATATTTCTTCTGTGAGAATCATATCCATATTGGCCATTTCCCAGGAGTATGAAGGGTTCAGATCAACCTGAGCAGCAGGAGCAGCAGCAGCAGCACCACGGTCAGATCAACCTGAGCAGCAGCAGCACCACGGTCAGATCAACCTGAGCAGCAGCAGCACCACGGTCAGATCAACCTGAGCAGCAGCAGCACCACGGTCAGAGCAACCTGAGCGCAGCAGCACCACGGTCAGAGCAACCTGAGCAGCAGCAGCACCACGGTCAGAGCAACCTGAGCAGCAGCAGCACCACGGTCAGATCAACCTGAGCAGCAGCACCACGGTCAGAGCAACCTGAGCAGCAGCAGCACCATGGTCAGATCAACCTGAGCAGCAGCAGCACCATGGTCAGATCAACCTGAGCAGCAGCAGCACCATGGTCAGATCAACCTGAGCAGCAGCACCATGGTCAGATCAACCTGAGCAGCAGCACCATGGTCAGTAAGCACGAAAGAGCGAGGTATTAGTTGAATTTGTCCAATAAGAAACGCTTGTTTTGTTTTTGTAGTTATGGTGTGTCCTAATGAACACAACCCAGCCTTGATGATATGTTTACCTGACATACGGGATCCCTCAGAGTGCCATTTTCCTGACATACGGGATCCCTCAGAGTGCCTTTTACCTGACATACGGGATCCCTCAGAGTGCCCTTTACCTGACATACGGGATCCCTCAGAGTGCCTTTTACCTTATTTCACCTTTATTTAACCAGGTAGGCAAGTTGAGAACAAGTTCTCATTTACAATTGCGACCTGGCCAAGACCTTATCTTACATATGAGATCCCTCAGAGTTCCCTTTACCTTACATATGAGATCCCTCAGAGTTCCTTTTTCGTTAAACATCCTGATGACCAGAGCAGACAACTCACTGGTGTTGGCGAACGTCACCGGGCAGATGTACGGATTCTGGAGAGGAGAAACAACACAACTCACTCAGCCATTTTGTCTGCCTCGGTTAGACAACATAACTCAGCCATTTTGTCTGCCTCAATTTGGAGAGAGTCTGCATCCCAAAAGGCACCCTATGTACAGTGGAGTCCCAAATGATTGACACCCTTGATAAAGATGAGCAAAAATAACTGATAAAATGAATAATTCAAATACTGAGCTATATTGTATGATCCCCAAAAATGTAGGAATTATTTTATTTAATAATAAACCAAATCTGTCTCCGAGACATGTTAACAAATAATATTTTTTCTCTCTCAAAAAGACGTCAAAATTATTGGCACCCCTAAATATTATTATAAATAAAGTAGTCGGTAGTGTAGTATTTGGTGCCATGTTCCTACCACGCAACGACTACATCAAGCTTGTGATTCTAGAAACATGTCGGATGCATTTTGCAGTTTGTTTTGGTTGCGCTTCAGATTATTTTATTTAATGGTAATAATGTAGTGTCATTTTGTAATTTGTATTTTTGTAAATAAGAATAGAATTTTTCTAAAAATGTTCTTCGTTAATGTGGACACTACCATGATTATGAATAATCCTGAATGAGTCGTGAATAATGACGAGTGAGAAAGTTAGGAGGGTCAAAGTTCATGCTAAACCCCCCATGTTATTGGTAATGGTGAAACTGCAAATGCATCCAACACATTTCTAGAATCACAAGCTTGATGTAGTTATTACGTGGTAGGAATACTACACTTTTGACTACTTTATTTATAAGAATCTTTAGGGATGCCAAGAATTTGACATCTATTTTTAAACAACTAAATAATATTACTTGTTGAACAAAATCTCCTTCTCTGAGCAATTATACTAGTATAAAATAATACAATTATCCCCTTTTCTGGGAGCATACAATATAGCTCAGTGTTTGAATTATTTTTATACAGTATGCTCATCTCAGCTCCCGAGTTGCGCAGCGGTCTAAGGCACTGTGCATCTCAGTGCAAGAGGCGTCACTACAGACCCTGGTTCGAATCCAGGCTGTATCACATCTGGCCGTGATTGGGAGTCCAATTAGCCCAGCGTCGTCCGGGTTTGGCCGGGGCAGGACCGTCATTGTAAATAAGAATTTGTTCTTAACTGACTTGCCTGGTTAAAAAGGTTACATTTAAAAACATGTAATTAAAATCTTTATCAAGGGTGTCAATAATTTGGGACCCCACTGTATTGCAGTACTTTTAACCAATAAGGTGCCATTGAGAACAAAGGCAGAAACTTACACAGTGAAGTATTAAACCCGAGTTAGCGTATTAACTGGCAATAACTCATGTTAACTAGGGGAGCATGAATGGAGGGGAGAAGAGATGTTCAGCTGACTAAACTCATGCTTAGCATGGATAATGTAACTGTGTTCCGTTGTGCTACAGACAGAGACAATGGTCCCACATGCCAACCTATTTTCAACATAGTGCACGACATAGGGCTCTGGTCAAAAGTAGGGCACTATATAGGGAATAGGGTTGCGTTAAGGACGCAACCGGAGAGAGACGGAAAACATTTTGTATTTGCACTGCGTTCAGTTCAGGCAGTCATGAGATTTTTTTCCCAAACCCTATTTCTCTTACGTTTACCCAAATGGCTCCCTATTCCCTATATAGTGCACTACTTTTCGCCAGGGCCCATAGGTAATAGGGTGCTATTTGGGATTCACCCTTAGGCTACAACCTATTGCTCCGGGAACTACAGAGAGAGAGCTTGAGAAAGGGTAAGGGTGGGGAAAAAGTCAAGAGAGTTATGGGTCACGTTATGAGGGAGAAAGTACATGATTTTCTTCTGGTCAGGTGGTTACATAGAAATGTAATCTAGCCCATATCAACTACTGTCCCATATTCTGACCCCACACTAGGTATTAAAATGTGTAATGGGAATATTTAAGATGAATACATTCATTTTCAATTAGGAGTAAGTAACCATGCTTAGCATATTGATGTTGTCGCTGTCTGTAATACACGTGATTTCCAGTGTTCTGTTTGACGCTCATTTGTAGGGGTTGATGGTCACTCCATTTCACAGTGAATGTTGATGGTCACTCCATTTCACAGTGAATGTTATGGAATGTTGTAGGGGTTGATGGTCACTCCATTTCACAGTGAATGTTATGGAATGTTGTAGGGGTTGATGGTCACTCCATTTCACAGTGAATGTTGATGGTCACTCCATTTCACAGTGAATGTTATGGAATGTTGTAGGGGTTGATGGTCACTCCATTTCACAGTGAATGTTATGGAATGTTGTAGGGGTTGATGGTCACTCCATTTCACAGTGAATGTTATGGAATGTTGTAGGGGTTGATGGTCACTCCATTTCACAGTGAATGTTGATGGTCACTCCATTTCACAGTGAATGTTATGGAATGTTGTAGGGGTTGATGGTCACTCCATTTCACAGTGAATGTTATGGAATGTTGTACGGGTTGATGGTCACTCCATTTCACAGTGAATGTTATGGTATGTTGTACGGGTTGATGGTCACTCCATTTCACAGTGAATGTTATGGAATGTTGTAGGGGTTGATGGTCACTCCATTTCACAGTGAATGTTATGGAATGTTGTAGGGGTTGATGGTCACTCCATTTCACAGTGAATGTTATGGAATGTTGTAGGGGTTGATGATCACTCCATTTCACAGTGAATGTTATGGAATGTTGTACGGGTTGATGGTCACTCCATTTCACAGTGAATGTTATGGAATGTTGTAGGGGTTGATGGTCACTCCATTTCACAGTGAATGTTATGGAATGTTGTACGGGTTGATGATCACTACATTTCAGTGAATGTTATGGAATGTTGTACGGGTTGATGATCACTACATTTCAGTGAATGTTATGGATTGTTGTTATGCGTGTTGATAGTGGTTGACGCCAGAATGGACACTTCATGCTATTGTATTATGTGTTTATAGAAAATGTTTGATTAGGGATATAAGGGCCTGCTGAGAGAAGTTAAGACTTTTCTCTCTCTGACTACAAATGTATGATCTTACGCCCTACTCTGAGGGGATTTGTTTTACTGGGGGAGCTCAGGTAATGTACGCCCTACTCGGTGGGGATACGTTTTACTGGGGGAGCTCAGGTAATGTACGCCCTACTCTGAGGGGATTTGTTTTACTGGGGGAGCTCAGGTAATGTACGCCCTACTCGGTGGGGATACGTTTTACTGGGGGAGCTCAGGTAATGTACGCCCTACTCTGAGGGGATTTGTTTTACTGGGGGAGCTCAGGTAATGTACGCCCTACTCGGTGGGGATACGTTTTACTGGGGGAGCTCAGGTAATGTACGCCCTACTCTGAGGGGATTTGTTTTACTGGGGGAGCTCAGGTAATGTACGCCCTACTCTGAGGGGATTCGTTTGATAATACTTCTCCCGTGTGAATCGTCATCCCTGTGTTTTGAGGGATTTTACGAAGTTTAACAGGAGCTGGGGCCCAGTTTGGGTAAGAACATGGAAACAAATTGATGCTTAAAACAAAAAGTGCTCTGTACGTTAGCCCGCAGACGAATGATCTGTTTTGTCACATATCAACTTTCCTTGTGCCGTACTTTTAAAAGACGAAGAAGGACAATATTGTCAATCCGTCAGTTAATTAAATGTCTGAAGGTTAAAGTTCATGGTTCTTATTAATATGCATTGTTATTCTGACTTTCTCCAAACTGAAGGTCATTAGGTCAATATTAGACTGTCCCTAGACATGTGAACTGAAGGTCATAAGGTCACTAATAGACTGTCCCTAGACATGTGAACTGAAGGTCATTAGGTCACTAATAGACTGTCCCTAGACATGTGAAGGTCATTAGGTCACTATTAGACTGTCCCTAGACATGTGAACCGAAGGTCATTAGGTCACTATTAGACTGTCCCTAGACATGTGAAGTGAAGGTCATTAGGTCACTAATAGACTGTCCCTAGACATGTGAACCGAAGGTCATTAGGTCACTAATAGACTGTCCCTAGACATGTGAACCGAAGGTCATTAGGTCACTATTAGACTGTCCCTAGACATGTGAACCGAAGGTCATTAGGTCACTATTAGACTGTCCCTAGACATGTGAAGTGAAGGTCATTAGGTCACTATTAGACTGTCCCTAGACATGTGAACCGAAGGTCATTAGGTCACTATTAGACTGTCCCTAGACATGTGAACCGAAGGTCATTAGGTCACTATTAGACTGTCCCTAGACATGTGAACCGAAGGTCATTAGGTCACAATTAGACTGTCCCTAGACATGTGAACTGAAGGTCATTAGGTCACTAATAGACTGTCCCTAGACATGTGAACTGAAGGTCATTAGGTCACTATTAGACTGTCCCTAGACATGTGAACCGAAGGTCATTAGGTCACTAATAGACTGTCCCTAGACATGTGAACTGAAGGTCATTAGGTCACTATTAGACTGTCCCTAGACATGTGAACTGAAGGTCATTAGGTCAAGACATGCCTAGAAGAGCTTCCTGACTTCTGTCATAACAGTCCAAAATATTACAGGGGCAGTTTGGTTAAAACTAAATCACGTCCGAATCGTCCACTGGAAAAAACGGATATGCTGTATTTAATATTTACATAACCGACGTACTATAGTAACACTAGTCCCGTGTGGATAGAGTTATAGTCCCCCTAAAGCAGACCTTTGACATGCTGAAGAGCTGTGTTATTGTGGTCTGTACAGATCCAATAGACAGGGACACTGTGCCTTGTTTAGGGCTCCTCCAAGATTCAGTGACCTTGTCGGCAGAACATTTACATTTTAGTCATTTAGCAGACGCTCTTATCCAGAGCGACTTACAGTAGTGAATGCATACATTTCATGCATGTATTATTATACATTTTTTTATTATTTTATTTAAAAAAATAATTCGTACAGTTGTTCTGAAAGTAGTTACCGGGGCTTTCTCTAGGAAGGTCTGCTACCTTGTTAGCAGAACAGCTGTTCCTGATAGTGGTGACCAGGGCTTTCTCTAGGAAGGTCTGCTACCTTGTTAGCAGAACAGCTGTTCCTGATAGTGGTGACCAGGGCTTTCTCTAGGAAGGTCTGCTACCTTGTTAGCAGAACAGCTGTTCCTGATAGTGGTGACCGGGGCTTTCTCTAGGAAGATCTGCTACCTTGTTAGCAGAACAGCTGTTCCTGATAGTGGTGACCAGGGCTTTCTCTAGGAAGGTCTGCTACCTTGTTAGCAGAACAGCTGTTCCTGATAGTGGTGACCGGGGCTTTCTCTAGGAAGGTCTGCTACCTTGTTAGCAGAACAGCTGTTCCTGATAGTGGTGACCGGGGCTTTCTCTAGGAAGGTCTGCTACCTTGTTAGCAGAACAGTTCTGATAGTGGTGACCGGGGCTTTCTCTTTCTCTCCTTGTTGCAACTTGAATTAAACCAGATAGATTTTTGATTGACTTTATCAACGACTGTTCTCCTTTTGGTTTCACCTCGATATTCCCTTATATTAATCTGATCACAATCATCTGATCATAGTTTGGTTGATTTTGTGATACCAGCCCAGTACTGTCCAAAACAACAGATAAAAGGCCTATACATTAAACAGGTTTGTTTAGTAAATCGAGATAGACTAAGTGTTGTTTTATCTCTAAGGTCGTGTCAATAGACAACAGATCAATAAAGGGCACAACAGTCTGTATCGACTAGGGTTGCAAAATGCCGGAAACTTTCACTTTGACACTGTTATCTACGACTGAGGGTAGAGGTACTAAGAGGCAGCCCTACGGGCCATGGTTAAAAGTAGTGCACTATAAAAAAATAAAATAATAATCGGGAATAGGGTGCCGTTTGGAACGCTGCCGCAGTACAGTGGTAAGCAGACTACGATGGTTACATTCCTGTGGGGAAGCATATTAAATCTGGGCAACAGGATTGTATCCAAATAAGGAATACATCAGATCAGCTGATTCTGGCAGTCAGGGGGCAGGCAGTTTATTCCGGGCAGTCAGTTTATTCCGGGCAGTCAGGGGGCAGTCAGTTTATTCCCGGCAGTCAGTTTATTCCCGGCAGTCAGTTTATTCCGGGCAGTCAGTTTATTCCGGGCAGTCAGTTTATTCCGGGCAGTCAGGGGGCAGTCAGTTTATTCCCGGCAGTCAGGGGGCAGTCAGTTTATTCCCGGCAGTCAGTTTATTCCCGGCAGTCAGTTTATTCCGGGCAGTCAGTTTATTCCGGGCAGTCAGTTTATTCCGGGCAGTCAGGGGGCAGTCAGTTTATTCCCGGCAGTCAGGGGGCAGTCAGTTTATTCCCGGCAGTCAGGGGGCAGTCAGTTTATTCCCGGCAGTCAGGGGGCAGTCAGTTTATTCCCGGCAGTCAGTTTATTCCCGGCAGTCAGTTTATTCCCGGCAGTCAGTTTATTCCCGGCAGTCAGGGGGCAGTCAGTTTATTCCCGGCAGTCAGTTTATTCCCGGCAGTCAGTTTATTCCCGGCAGTCAGTTTATTCCCGGCAGTCAGTTTATTCCCGGCAGTCAGTTTATTCCCGGCAGTCAGTTTATTCCCGGCAGTCAGTTTATTCCCGGCAGTCAGGGGGCAGTCAGTTTATTCCCGGCAGTCAGGGGGCAGTCAGTTTATTCCCGGCAGTCAGTTTATTCCCGGCAGTCAGTGTACTGTGAGGCCTCTTTTCAGAGAATATTCCCACAGACAGCATTGGTAGGAGCTAGATGATACATACATACTGACAGTGGGTAGAAGAAATCTCCTATCCACAAATCTATTTTCAACGAGTATACGTACAGTGAGGCTGGGTAGGAGCTTCATGGTCGACTGAAGATCTTTGTCTGACAGGAATTTATCTGGACCCAAGTCAACCTGTGCAGCAAGAAAACCACATAAACTTAACACATACTTTACCAGCCAAAAACCTTCAGGTGATACGAACACAATACAGGATAGAATTAGTTTAGAACAATTGTCTGTCGCTAGCAAGTGAAAACCAGTCAGCGCCTGGCCCAAGACTAGTTGTACCTACAGTATAAAACAGCTTTTGATTCTACCTCTCTGTACCTTCGCATTGTAAAGCAGATATAAGATGACAATGAAGTTCTAAAATCATTTATTAAAGTAGCAATAACAACAGTAAACAGCAAATAGCAACAGTAAATAACAACAGTAAATAGCAACAGTAGACTTACCCAACTCAACACTTGACGTTCCTTGGGTTGTTCTTTGTTTTTGATTAAGAAATATTTCTTCCGTATCCTCCACCCTGAAAGGTTATAAAAAAAAAAAACATGTTCATTTTAATATCACATTTTCCTGATTAACAATCCACTTACAGCTTTATCGGAGTCACAATGGTAAGTTCCATGGTCAACAGAGTTGGTGCCTAACCAATCAATTTAGAGGGAAAGGAGGGGGGATACTTAGTTGTACAACTGAATGTATTCAACTGAAATGTGTCTTCCTCATTTAACTCAACCCCTCTGAACCAGAGAGGGGCGGCCGGGGGGCTGCCTTAAAATCGACATCCACGTCTTCGGGCGCCCGGGGATTTAGTCCACTTAATTATGAAATCAATTCATCTCGCTTTATTTACAAAAGCACTTGAAGGCCATCAGAGTTATGAAAAAGCACTTGAAGGTGTTCTGCCCATACTAATAGTAAGCATCAGGCGTGTCATTCCCATGTTAGAGCAGTAACGTGACAATAACATGTTCCCTTTTTTCCCCCTCCTGAAGCAGCGGAGAAAACAACAGACACAACAGACATCCATGTGACACGGCGGGCATTTTATATCTCCTGCCACTTTTATAAAATCACTCCTGATAAGAATACTGAGGCTTCTTAATAATTTTTAATTCTATAAAAATCGCTACAATGTTATTATACAGCCTTAATAGGATATTTAGCGCTTTATCACCATGTTATTACAGCCTTATTATAATGCTATTGTCTGTATTATGTTATTACAGCCATATTATAATGCTATCATGTCTGTATTAAGTTATTACAACATTACTTATTGCTGCTAGTTTTATTGACTTGGCCAAAGCTTTTGATACGGTAGACTGTTCCATTCTTGTGGGCCGGCTAAGGAGTATTGGTGTCTCTGAGGAGTCTTTGGCCTGGTTTGATAACTACCTCTGTCAATGAGTGCAGTGTATAAAGTCAGAACATCTGTTGTCTCAGCCACTGAATGTCACCAAGGGAGTACCCCCAGGCTCGATCCTAGGCCCCACGCTCTTCTCAATTTACATCAACATAGCTCAGGCAGTAGGAATCTCGCTCATCCATTTATATGCAGATGATATAGTCTCATACTCGAGTGGCTAGATGATCTTCACCATTCGGCCATCAGATGTGCAACCAATGCTCCTTATAGGACACATCACTGCACTCTATACTCCTCTGTAAACTGGTCGTCTCTGTTTACCAATCGCAAGACCCACTGGTTGATGCTTATTTATAAAACCCTCTTAGGCCTCACTCCCCCCTATCTGAGATATCTACTGCAGCCCTCATCCTCCACATACAACACCCGTTCTGCCAGCCACATTCTGTTAAAGGTCCCCAAAGCACACACATCCCTGGGTCGCTCCTCTTTTCAGTTCGCTGCAGCTCGTTCCAAACACTCTAACTGGACAGTTTTATCTCCATCTCTTCATTCAAAGACTCAATCATAGACACTCTTACTGACAGTTGTGGCTGCTTTGCGTGATGTATTGTTGTCGCTACCTTCTTGCCCTTTGTGCTGTTGTCTGTGCCCAATAATGTTTGTACCATGTTACGCTGCAGCCATGTTGTGTTTCTACCATGTTGTGTTGCTACCATGTTGTGTTGCTACCATGTTGTGTTGCTACCATGTTGTGTTGCTACCATGTTGTCATGTGTTGTTGCTGCCATGCAACGTTGTCTTAGGTCTCTTTATGTAGTCTCTCTCGTCGTGATGTGTGTTTTGTCCTATATTTAAATTTGTATGCAAGTCCCCGTCTCCGCAGGAGGCCTTTTTCCTTTTGATTACCCATCATTGTAAATAAGAATTTGTTCTTAACTGACTTGCTTAGTTAAATAAAAAGATTAAATAAAATAAATCATTAAAAACTTACCAATGTCTTTCAAAGGCTCCACCACCTCCCACTTCGGATCCGACCTGAAGAACATGGACACCTGCTGTAAGGCGATTTCTGTAGAGGAGAAGATGAGACTCTGTGTAACAACCTTCCATATAAAACAACAATCACCCAATTTATCAACTCAAAATATATACCACTACCGTTCAAAAGTTTGGGGTCACTTAGAAATGTCCTTGTTTTTTAAAGAAAAGCAACAACAAACAAAAAAAAGTGTCCACCAGGCCTACTGTACATCCCACTGTAGAAGTGACCAGGCCCACTGTACATCCCACTGTAGAAGTGACCAGGCCCACTGTACATCCCACTGTAGAAGTGACCAGGCCTACTGTACACCTCACTGTAGAAGTGACCAGGCCTACTGTACATCCCACTGTAGAAGTGACCAGGCCCACTGTACATCCCACTGTAGAAGTGACCAGGCCCACTGTACATCCCACTGTAGAAGTGACCAGGCCTACTGTACATCCCACTGTAGAAGTGACCAGGCCTACTGTACATCCCACTGTAGAAGTGACCAGGCCCACTGTACATCCCACTGTAGAAGTGACCAGGCCCACTGTACATCCCACTGTAGAAGTGACCAGGCCTACTGTACACCTCACTGTAGAAATGACCAGGCCTACTGTACACCCCACTGTAGAAATGACCAGGCCTACTGTACATCCCACTGTAGAAGTGACCAGGCCTACTGTACATCCCACTGTAGAAGTGACCAGGCCTACTGTACACCTCACTGTAGAAGTGACCAGGCCTACTGTACACCTCACTGTAGAAATGACCAGGCCTACTGTACATCCTACTGTAGAAATGACCAGGCCTACTGTACATCCCACTGTAGAAATGACCAGGCCTACTGTACATCCCACTGTAGAAATGACCAGGCCTACTGTACATCCTACTGTAGAAATGATCAGGCCTACTGTACATCCCACTGTAGAAATGACCAGGCCTACTGTACATCCCACTGTAGAAGTGACCAGGCCTACTGTACATCTCACTGTAGAAATTATTGTTGAAAACTAGTGTAGGCTGGAACTGTTGCTGTTAAAAATGCAATAATAATTGTTATTGTTAACTGGAATAAACTGGATTGAAGCAAGATGCTTTTTTGAGGTCAACCCACTCTCACAGTTCTGGGTTGTTCCATCTACAACAGGAAGTGGTCTCCTGCCTGACTGAGAACCCACTCACACAGTTCTGGGTTGTTCCATCTACAACAGGAAGTGGTCTCCTGCCTGACTGAGAACCCACTCACACAGTTCTGGGTTGTTCCATCTACAACAGGAAGTGGTCTCCTGCCTGACTGAGAAAGCAGTAGACATTCTGGTCCAGTTTGGCACCACGTACCCATGTGAGTCAGGGTTCTCAACTCTGAGATACTTTAAAAAAACAAGTACAGAAACAGTTTCAAGGCTGAGCATCACCTCAGTGTTACAATGTCAAAAACGGAGCCCAGAATAGACATGCTCTCATTAGGACTGTGTGTGTGTGTGTGTGTGTGTGTGTGTGTGTGTGTGTGTTTGTTTTCTGGTCTACATCTGTGTGATTTGATCAATCAGTTTATTCCAGTTCAGAATAAAAACATATGTATTGTATTTTAACAGCAACAGTTCCAACCTAGACTTTATTTTAACAATTTCTACAGTAATATGTACAGTAAGCCGGATCATTTCTACAGTAATATGTACAGTAAGCCTGATCATTTCTACAGTAATATGTACAGTAAGCCTGATCATTTCTACAGTAATATGTACAGTAAGCCTGATCATTTCTACAGTAATATGTACAGTAAGCCTGATCATTTCTACGGTGAGATGTACAGTAAGCCTGATCATTTTTCATCAGTACGGTTAATTAGGGTTGAACTATCAAAAAGCCTGTGTGTGTGTTCTGTTATTCATCTGTGTGATGTGATCAGTTTTTTTCCAGTTCAGAATGAAAATGATTTATTGTATTTTAACAGCAACAGTCCAAACCTAGACAGATATGTAAGAGTGTTTTTAATGGGGGATAATAAACATGAATAGATATTTAATTTCATTGTTATTTGTTTTTGTCTATATTGCATTTGTTTTAGGCATACGGGCAATGAAATGTACAGATCTTTATGTATAGTTGCATATTTTCCTCAGTTTGGGTCCCAGGAAAACAGAATTTATCATTTGGGTCCCAGGCTGAAAAAGTTTAAGAACCACTGTGTTAGCTAATCCAAGTTTATCATTTTAAAAAGGCAAATTGATCATTAGAAAACCGTTTTGCAATTAAGTTAGCACAGCTGAAACCTGTTGTTCTGATTAAAGAAGCAATAAAACTGGACTAGTTGAGTATCTGGAGCATCAGCATTTGTGGGTTCAATTACAGGCTGAAAATGGCCAGAAACAAAGAAGTTTCTTCTCAAACTCGTCAGTCTATTCTTGTTCTGAGAAATTAAGGCTATTCCATGCGAGAAATTGTCAAGAAACTGAAAATCTCATACAACGCTGTGTACTACTCCCTTCACAGAACAGCACAAACTGGCTCTAACCAGAATAGAAAGAGTAGTGGGAGGCCCCGGTGCACAACTAAGCAAGAGAACAAGTACATTAAAGTGTCTAGTTTGAGAAACAGACGCCTCACAAGTCCTCAACTGGTAGCTTCATTAAATAGTACCCATAAAACACCAGTCTCAACGTCAACAGTGAAGAGGCGACTCCGGGATGCTGGCCTTCAAGGCAGAGTTCCTCTGTCCAGTGTCTGTGTTCTTTTGCCCATCTTAATCCTTTCTTTTTATTGGCCAGTCTGAGATATG
Organism: Salmo trutta; assembly: GCF_901001165.1. Lineage (NCBI taxonomy): Eukaryota > Metazoa > Chordata > Actinopteri > Salmoniformes > Salmonidae > Salmo > Salmo trutta. The sequence continues at coordinate 3,007,001 of NC_042972.1, read as the reverse complement.
GCTTTTTCTTTGCAACTCTGCCTAAAAGGCCAGCATCCCAGAGTCTTCCTCTTCATTGTTGACGTTGCGACTGATGTTTTGCCGGTACTATTAAAATATGAATTACCATATTCTAAAATTAGATTTCTGTTATTCTAAGCACCGTGGGTGGACGCTCTAATCAGGTTACACACCCAAATGGATATGGGTGCGGTACATTTCTCAAATGTCCGGTAAATTAAAAAAATGCTGCCGGTCTTATGTCCAACACCAAATTTTCCTAACTGAAACCCTGTATCACACCCATGTTATACACGCACACCTCAACCCTAACAGTTCACACACCTGTGTAGTTGGCAGAGTAATTGTTGGTGTCCAGAAACTTCTTGACCAGTTGACAGGTGGCTAGGATGTGATGCTGGGTAATAAAGTCTAGGTAGACCTGTAGTCCTCTCTGTCTCTCTGCTATGAACTCCCTGTCCATGTTACCTAGCAACTTCTTAGGTGGTAGAGGCAGGCTGACGCCAGAGACCTGCGGGAAGAGGTTGGATAGAGGGATGGGGGGGGGGGGGTTAGCAAGAGGGAGAGAGAGAATGAGTGGGGGAGAGCGAAAGAATGAGTGGGGGAGAGCGAGAGAGAATGAGTGGGGGAGAGCGAGAGAGAATGAGTGGGAGAGAAAATGAGAGAGAGATAGATAAAGAATGAGTTGACACACAGGAATGTAGGGTTCACAGAATGAATAATCGTCAGGAAATGAGCTTGTAAAACCTCAGCAGAAACCTCAGCTTCCTTTTAACGGCGGCTTCTCAAAAATGTGTAACGACCACCAAAAGAAAAGTCAGTATGAACACATCACGTTCATAAAAACACAAGGTTTGCTTCCCAAATGGCACCCCATTCCCATAGGGTGCTGGTCCAAAGTAGTGAGCTATGTAGGGAATAGGGTGCCATTTGGGACGCAGACAGATGTAGTGCGGGAAAAGGCCCTTGTGACCTTTTTGTACTTACCAACAAACTGCTATTCAGCATATCAAAGTCGCTGTATCGCTTTATGACCTGCAACAATAAGAAACAGGTTGTATTGTGGGAAAAAAACAACCAAAGGCTTCTTTGAGGTTGAGAGAGCTCAGTTAAAAAAAGGTAAAAATTGATTTCTAATCTTATTTACAGTACATGAAGATGTTTTATGTTGAAGAAGAAAAAGTATAATTGAGGCAGATAGTTGAGGTAAGGTTGAGGTTTAAGTAGGCTAAACATAGATTCTTATTTACCTGCCAACTGTTTTCTGTAGACACACCCCTCTGTACTCGGATTATGTATTCCTGGACAGGAAATGAAAAAAGGGAGGGGATATATATATATATATATATATACACACACACACACACACACACACACACACACATATATACATACATATACACACACACATATACATACACACGATAGTTCAAGTCAGAAATGTACATACACCTTAGCCAAATACATTTAAACTCAGTTTTTCACAATTCCTGACATTTAATCCTAGTAAAAATTCCCTGTCTTAGGTCAGTTAGGATCACCACTTTATTTTAAGAATGTGAAATGTCAGAATAATAGTAGAGAAAGAATTATTTCTTTCCTTCTTTCTTTCTTTCTTTCATCACATTCCCAGTGGGTCAGAAGTTTACATACACTCAATTAGTATTTGGTAGCATTGCCTTTAAATTGTTCAACTTGGGTCAAATGTTTCAGGTAGCCTTCCACAAGCTTCCCACAATATGGTCGGTGAATTTTGGCACATTCCTCCTGACAGAGCTGGTGTAACTGAGTCAGGTTTCTAGGCCTCCTTGCTCACACACACTTTTTCAGTTCTGCCCACAAATTTTCTATAGGATAGAGGTCAGGGCTTTGTGATGGCCACTCCAATACCTTGACTTTGTTGTCCTTAAGCCATTTTGCCACAACTTTGGAAGTATGCTTGGGGTCATTGTCCATTTGGAAGACCCATTTGCGACCAAGCTTTAACTTCCTGACTGAAGTGCACCAGTCCCTCCTGCAGCAAAGCACCCCCACAACATGATGCTGCCACCCCCGTGCTTCACGGTTGGGATGGCGTTCTTCGGCTTGCAAGCCTCCCCCTTTTTCCTACAAACATAATGATGGTCATTACGGCCAAACAGTTCTATTTTTGTTTCATCAGACCAGAGGACATTTCTCCAAAAAGTATGATATTTGTCTCCATGTGCAGTTTCAAACCGTAGCCTGGCTTTTTTATGGTGGTTTTGGAACAGTGGCTTCTTCCTTGCTGAGCGGCCTTTCAGATTGTGTCGATATAGGACTCGTTTTACTGTGGATATAGATACTTTTGTACCCGTTTCCTCCAGCATCTTCACAAGGTCCTTTGCTGTTGTTCTGGGATTGATTTGCAATTTTCGCACCAAAGTACATTCATCTCTAGGAGACAGAACACATCTCCTTCCTGAGCGGTATGACGGCTGCGTGGTCCCATGGTGTTTATTCTTGCGTACTATTGTTCATACAGATGAACGTGGTACCTTCAGGTGTTTGGAAATTGCTCCCAAGGATGAACCAGACTTGTGGAGGTCGACAATTTTTTTCCTGAGATTTTGGCTGATTTCTTTTGATTTTCCCATGATGTCAAGCAAAGAGGCACTGAGTTTGAAGGGAGGCCTTGAAATACATCTACAGGTACACCTCCAATTGACTCAAATGATGTCAATTAGCCTATCAGAAGCTTCTAAAGCCATGACATCATTTTCTGGAATTTTCCAAGCTGTTTAAAGGCACAGTCAACTTAGTGTATGCAAACTTCTGACCCACTGGAATTGTTATACAGTGAATTATAAGTGAAATAATCTGTCTGTAAACAATTGTTGGAAAAATGACTTGTGTCATACACAAAGTAGATGTCCTAACCGACTTGGCAAAACTATAGTTTGTTAACAAGAAATGTGTGGAGTGGTTGAAAAACGAGTTTTAATGACTCCAGCGTAAGTGTATGTAAACTTCCCACTTCAACTGTGTATATATACACACACAGAGCTCCAACAGTACTGGGACAGTGACACACGAGTTATTGTTTTGGCTCTGTACGCCAGCACAAATATCATACCCCCAAGACATGCTAACCTCTCACCATTACAATAACAGGGGAGATTAGCATTGTTGGGGGTAGTATGATATTTGTGCGTCTCTAACTTTCTAAAGCATCATTATTCACACGTCATTCAGGATTATCCGTAATCATGATAGCATCCACATTAATGTAGACATGTTATGAAACATATTCTATTCTCATTTACAATAAAAGTGAATCCGAAATGACACAATAGCTAATTTACCATGAATTTATATTGTGCACAAAATAATCTAACACACAACCAAAACAAACAGCAAATTCATCCATAAAGTCTGTAGTCACAAGCTTGATCGAGTCAGTCCTTCACTAAAAGCTTGATCGAGTCAGTCCTTCACTAAAAGCTTGATCTAGTCAGAGATTCACTAAAAGCTTGATCTAGTCAGTCCTTCACTAAAAGCTTGATCTAGTCAGTCCTTCACTAAAAGCTTGATCTCGTCAGTCCTTCACTAAAAGCTTGATCTCGTCAGTCCTTCACTAAAAGCTTGATCTCGTCAGTCCTTCACTAAAAGCTTGATCTCGTCAGTCCTTCACTAAAAGCTTGATCTCGTCAGTCCTTCACTAAAAGCTTGATCTCGTCAGTCCTTCACTAAAAGCTTGATCTCGTCAGTCCTTCACTAAAAGCTTGATCTCGTCAGTCCTTCACTAAAAGCTTGATCTAGTCAGTCCTTCACTAAAAGCTTGATCTAGTCAGTCCTTCACTAAATTCTCCTCCAGGAGACAAAGGCTTACTGAACTGATGGCAGACTTTTCTAGAAGCGATGAAAAAGATTATTATTATAAATGATTATTGATAAGGCCTACTTTCTCCTAGCCTGGATCCATCATGAAATTATTATGAATATTTTTCACTTCATCAAACTTCATTACAAAACGGAAGGATTGTGTTAGGATCCGGGCTAACTTTCCCTGCCTTATGTGAGGCATGGTTAACTGAGATCAACTTGCTGTCGTCTCCTCGTCACGCCCGTCTCATGTGATTCCTCCGTGATGAAGTTACTCCCACACTCAAAAAAACAGAAGACAGGGATAAAAAGGAGACGACATAGAACAAGAAATACTAGAAGAGGTAAAGCCTCTCGGGAACATGATAGACTGTTCTAGTAGTGCTATTTCTATAGGAGAGGACACAGTGGTCAGCAATCCTTCTACCGTTTCACTCCAGTCACAATGTTCTATGATAATATGCATGTTTCACTGCATATTTAGTTAACCAGGGACATATTCAATCGAGCAGTAGGCGTGCAGGATCTAAGATCAGTGTTGCCTTTCAGATCATAACGAAGAAGACTACATGGAGAGGGGAGACCTGATCCTAGATCAGTGTTGCCTTTCAGATCATAACGAAGAAGACTACATGGAGAGGGGAGACCTGATCCTAGATCGGCATATCTACTCTGATACCTAGTATTCAAACAGCGTTCCCCCAAATCATTCACTACAGCTGAAGGCTAACACTATAGGCCTGAGAGGGTAGTACTGTGGATACGTCTCAAAATGGCACCCTATTCCCTACGCAGTGCACTACTTTTGACCAGATCCCCATAGGGCCCTTGACAAAAGTAGGGTACTATATAGGGTGTCATTTGGGACACAAACTAAGGTCTGACTGGGTGACATAGTAGTACAGTAGCTGGAATAACACAAGCCAAGGGCCCAAAGGTCTGGTTTAAACCTCACCAGGATAATCCACTGCAGGCCACTTAAACACCACTGAGCCTAAGCTATATGCCACTCACATAAACATTATTGTTCAATGTGCTAAAGTTGATACAGTCAGGCTGGCAGCAAACTGTGGTACATCCCAGTTTATAACAACGACACCCGAGTGTATAACCAAGTCTCTTTTTCTTGACATTCAATTCATATCTGATAGGTCATGCCCATAGAGGGCACCTGCCTGTTAAAAAAAAGAAAAAGTAAAATTACAATTCTGTAACAATACCAGCCACCTCGCAGTTTAATGCAGTTGGCTTTAGCTAGCCCAGAGAGGTTTCCAATCAACTCAGTTAGAGTAGCTAGCTTGTCTAACTATATTAGCTGGCAAGGTTGGTAGACTTTAGAAAAGCAAGCAATAACTAGATGTACTGAATAAAGACTCACATTCCTTTCCGTCTTTTACCCAGATTTTAACAGAGAAGCATAGAAACAGTTTATTCTACCCAGATTTTTAGCAGCGATGAAGAGAAAGTTTATTTTATCCAGATGTTTGTTTATATATTTTTTTTAAAACACCAGTCAGGAGGATAGAGACAGCTCAAGAGCAGAGGAGGCTGGTGGGTGGGGCTATAGGACAGGCTCGTATTAAATGGAACTGGTGTCAAATGTGGTTTCCATATGTTTGACACATTCCATTCCAGCCATTGCAATGCGGCAGTCCTCCTATAGCTCTTCCCACCAGCCTCCTCTGCTCATTTGGTACACTAAGATAAGCAGAAAAAGATAAAACAATGATTTAAACAATGATTATGGCTCTAGATTGGTCTTTGAAAAATGATAAATAAAAATGCTATCCACAAGTTCATCTGATTCTGGAAAAGTAGATAAAAAGGCTTCATTAGTAATAAACTCTAAGTACCCAGCCATTCTCACGCACTTTATGCCCCCAAAAAATGATTTTTGGGGTGCACGACAGCCCTGATTCAAATCCATATTATCTAGTTAGCCATGTAGGCTACCTTAAGTTATCATTTCACCCTGACTTTACCCAATACAATTGTATCATCAATATGTGGCATTTGGTCTACCAGTAAGGTTATTTCCACAGTTTGGCAGTGTTTATTGTGAAAGACTCAACAGTGACTGTATAAAAAGGAAGGCTCTCAACCCAACTCTGGCAACGGGAATGACACAAGAACATTCATCAAACGGTCACACACTATTTAGCAAAAGGCCCCATAAAACAATACATTACATTTTAGTTAACAGCTGTCATTGTTAAATAGACAAGAAAAAAAAAAAAAAAAAAAAAGAGTTGTTAGGTTGAGTTATACGTTTGCTCGTTTTACTCTGTTTGGTTCTTAATAAAAACGGTAAGCGATTTCCGTAATGAATACACCCCTGAGCTAAACTAGCTTGAGTAAAATGGCTAAGTAGTTAGCAGCTGAGGTAAACTAGCTTGAGTAAAATGGCTAAGTAGTTAGCAGCTGAGTAAAATGGCTAAGTAGTTAGCAGCTGAGTAAAATGGCTAAGTAGTTAGCAGCTGAGCTAAACTAGCTTGAGTAAAATGGCTAAGTAGTTAGCAGCTGAGCTAAACTAGCTTGAGTAAAATGGCTAAACAGTTAGCAGCTGAGCTAAACTAGCTTGAGTAAAATGGCTAAACAGTTAGCAGCTGAGCTAAACTAGCTTGAGTAAAATGCTAAACTAGCTTGAGTAAAATGCTAAACTAGCTTGAGTAAAATGGCTAAGTAGTTAGCAGCTGAGCTAAACTAGCCAGCTGACTGTCAAAAAAATGTCAACACGCGAGTCGATGGCAGCCGTTTTTACAACGAACTGGTGGATAAACACTTTCCAAACACGTCGTACACAAGCGGTAAACAACCGTTAATGTTAATTAAGAGACCAACGACACTGGTTTATAGAAGAAGAAAAAAAGGTCTGACACCATAAATAGCTGTTTGTTAACCTTCACCGTGATAAATTAGCTAGCTAACTACTTCCTCAGCTTGTCCCCTTGCCTGGTCGAACAAGACTCACCGTGTGAGAATGTAGATTTTGGCTAGCCTCGATCAGTGCTGTAAGGGCCACCGTGTCATCCAACAGCACCCTTCCCGGGGACTGTTTCTCCAAAAACGCCATCCCTTGGCGCCCGATCAAAGTAACGAACCAAACGATAAAACACCTTCGGGGTCGGGAAACTAACGCAGATGGACGTGAAGTCAAGCTAGCTAGCTAGCTGAGTATTTAGTCAGAAATGAGGTCAGGAAACGCAGCGTTGACACTTGACAGAATTGAGATTCCGATCCTACGCTTGTTAACAGCTGCACTGGGGTCAGACAGACTTCCTGTTTAAATTAAAACAAGAGCGAGATATGGCTAGGGGAAAAACCTACCTCCAAAACAAGGATGAGAAGATTGGAAAAACTGCTCGTTTTTTTTCGTAGTTGTTCAATCTTCTCAGTGTAACAGTTGGGATAATAAGACCATTTTGGAGTACAACACATTTCTCAAGCCATATACTATCTTGCATCGACTCTGCTGTGTTTTAATCGGAACAGGAAATCTGTCTGACCCCAGTGCAAGTGTAAACTAGCGGTAGGAATCGATGCTGGCTAGGTTGACACAGGCAGGCTGTGTCATCAGACCAAGTTCAGGACTGGTAATGGTGCTAGTAACTAATACATAGCTGCCTGTAGCTGCCTGTATTTCACAAGACAGGTTTGGTCATACATTTGGTAATCTGATTAGGAAAGACATTTCGAATAAGTACAACAATTGGGTTTGAAAGATCTATGAAGTATATGTCCATGTGTGATTATTAAAAACTATGATTGTGTTTATATTTATCACTAAAGAAACAATACAACATGCATTGTAGGCAGCCTTGAAAATGCTTAGATTCAATTTATTTGGAACTCAGATATGCCTATATACATTGACCTAGGTCTTTATTATGTAATTTATTTACAAAACAGCTAAGAAGGATCTTTGATCAAACAAAAGTAGTTCTCAAATTCAATTAATCATAATTTAACCAAAGAACATTGTGCACATTTTTTTGTAATACAAGAGCACAAGACCATATAACAGCTATTAGAAAAGTATGAGCAAAACAAGGATCATTCCAGTGCCACTGATTTAACAGGCATTTGTCAGGAGATGCTTTGGAGGTAGTCCCACAACATAGACACTACCTCTGAGCTGTTCCTAGAGGGATGTGAGACGGATAGATTGTCTATCACACAGGTACTCGAGCCATACAAAAACATAAAAAGGATCTCCAAAAAGCCAGTTAAACAAAAAGGACAGGTTTACCACAACATATTTTAAATCCCTGCCGCCAGAACCAAATCTCACGTTAGCTCAAGTCTGTCATGTCAAGAGAGATGACAATAGTTCCACCAACTAGCTTCAAATACAGTCCGTTTGTGCTAACATTCAACTCCTTCTCTGTCAGCACAAACAGACTGGATTTGAGGCTACAATATTCCCTCCAACTGTTATCATCATCATCATCACACCCTTGGTTGCTGATCCTCTGGCATCATGATCATGACCTCCCCCTCCATGACCACTTTATCTTTGACAGAGCAAGTCACTGCGATGAAGGCGAACGACATCTTGATCTTCTTCACCACGGCTTCAGCCAGAACCTCCTCCCCGATGTACAGCGGCGCCGGAAACCTGATCTCCTGGTACAGGAAGATACAGCCGCTCCCCGGCATCTTGGTCCCCAGAATGGCCGAGATCAGTCCGTTTATCAGCACGCCGTGGACGATGGGCGTTTCGAACGACGTGGTCTTGGCATAGGTCGGATCCAGGTGAATGGGGTTTATGTCCCCGGTGAGCTCGGCGAAGACCGCCACATCCCTGGCGCTGAAGGCCTTGGTGAGAGAGGCCCGCTCCCCGACATGGAGGTGACGTGGCTGGGGTAATGTAACCGACGGCAGGGGTCCCCTGGACCTTTGAATGCAGTTAAGAGCTGCATAGTTGAAATTAGAGCACAAATGTTGTTTACTAAAGACATTTCTGAAAATGAAGTTCATTCTAAGTATTGTTTTGTCTTTACAGTGTTATGGGTCACTGTGTTGATTCAAGAACCAACAGCTTTGCTCAGTCCAGTTCCAGCTCACGACTATTCCCAGACAGAGTTAACAGGAAAGGTGACACCTGGGAAAGGAAGAGGGGAGAAGAGTTTAGTTTTGATACAGATGTTTACATTATGCAGCAGGGTTGGTCAATTCGAATTAAAAGGCAGTCAGTAGTTTACCTGAGTAACTCTGAAAGAGCACCGTTCATTCTGATAGGATCCCAACAGTGTCAGGGCACTCCACAACTTCACCAGACCACTGAAAGAAACAAACAGACCCGGTCACATCCTCTAAAGAAGGAATTTCCAACCCTGTTTCTGGAGAGCTACCCTCCTATAGGTTAACTCCAACCCTGTTTCTGGAGAGCTACCCTCCTATAGGTTAACTCCAACCCTGTTTCTGGAGAGCTACCCTCCTATAGGTTAACTCCAACCCGGTTCCTGAAGAGCTACCCTCCTATAGGTTAACTCCAACCCTGTTCCTGGAGAGCTACCCTCCTATAGGTTAACTCCAACCCTGTTCCTGGAGAGCTACCCTCCTATAGGTTAACTCCAACCCTGTTCCTGGAGAGCTACCCTCCTATAGGTTAACTCCAACCCTGTTCCTGGAGAGCTACCCTCCTATAGGTTAACTCCAACCCTGTTCCTGGAGAGCTACTTCCTATAGGTTAACTCCAACCCTGTTCCTGGAGAGCTACCCTCCTATAAGTTATTATGATTTTTTTTTGTATTTCACCCTCTTTTTCTCCCCAAATTCGATCTTGTCTCATCGCTGCAACTACCCAACGGGCTCGGGAGGCGAAGGTGGAGTCATGAGTCCTCCTTAACACCCGCCTGCTTAACCCCGGAAGCCAGCCGCACCAACGTGTCGGAGGAGAAACAGTTCAACTGACTACCGTTGTCAGCTTGCAGAATTTTGCCCAAGACTTGCATGCGGGTGTAAATTGTATGGCCAGTTAGTTACCTGTTGTACACACGCAGCACGCCTGTTAGTGCTCTCGCATCAAACTTCAACAGATCAAAAGGGAATGCACTTCCAACCTAAAACAGAGGACAGAAGTTTGACCAAAAAATGTTAAGCGCTGTTTTCAGCTCAGACTATCCTAACTTGAATAGAAATATCCTCACCCCCCGGGCCAATCAACTAGAAATAACCGCACCCCCTGGCTAATCAAATAGAAATAACCTCACCCCCAGGCTAATCAACTAGAAATATCCTCACCCCGGGCCAATCAACTAGAAATATCCTCACCCCCGGGATAATCAACTAGAAATAACCTCACCCCCAGGCTAATCAACTAGAAATATCCTCACCCCGGGCCAATCAACTAGAAATATCCTCACCCCCGGGATAATCAACTAGAAATAACCTCACCCCCTGGCTAATCAACTAGAAATAACCTCACCCCCTGGCTAATCAACTAGAAATATCCTCACCCCCAGGCTAATCAACTAGAAATAACCTCACCCCCAGGCTAATCAACTAGAAATAACCTCACCCCCAGGCTAATCAACTAGAAATATCCTCACCCCCGGGATAATCAACTAGAAATATCCTCACCCCCGGGATAATCAACTAGAAATATCCTCACCCCCAGGCTAATCAACTAGAAATAACCTCACCCCCAGGCTAATCAACTAGAAATATCCTCACCCCCGGGATAATCAACTAGAAATATCCTCACCCCCGGGATAATCAACTAGAAATAACCTCACCCCCGGGATAATTGCAAACAAGGATTAAGTGTCTAGTGTGAGAGACTGGAATGGGAAATACTTTTACATTAAACACCTCTTAATCAATGGAAACGGAAGACGGCAACAAGTACAAAGTGTTGCATAAAGCAATGTAATATGAAGAATAACCACAATTCCCTCGACATGAGGAATACAGAGTTGTGAGATTCACTCTATACATTACATCTATCAACATTTAGTATATTACATCTATATTAACAACATTCAGTACATTACAACACTCTATACATTTACACTTATATCAACAACATTTAATACATTACACTCTATACGTTACATCTATAAATCAGCAACACTTAATACATTACATCTACACTACCGGTCAAAAGTTTTAGAACACCTACTCATTCAAGGGTTTTTCTTTATTTTGACTATTTTCTACATTGTAGAATAATAGTGAAGACGTCAAAACTATGAAATAACACATATGGAATCATGTAGTAACCACCCTTTGCCTTGATGACAGCTTTGCACACTCTTGGCATTCTCTCAACCAGCTTCATGAGGTAGTCACCTGGAATGCATTTCAATTAACAGGTGTACCTTGTTAAAAGTTAATTTATGGAATTTCTTTCCTTCTCAATGCGTTTGAGCCAATCAGTTGTGTTGTGACAAGGTCGGGGTGGTATACAGAAGATAGCCCTATTTGGTTAAATATAGCTTCGTTTGATCACGTCCTGTTTCAGACCGTGTGTTGCAAAATGAGAGACCCAACTTATTTTGCCGTTGTTCCGGTGCTCTCTTCGATTCCAAGCTGCTTTCAAAACACCGACATCTACTGGACACCGTAATTACAAATATATTTAGAATTTTGTACGTAACGTTTCACATGACCGGTAGCTTAGCAGATAGTTCCCTATTCTATGGGACATTCAGAGACATGAGGGTATGAGGTCGAATCCTATTGAAGGCACACTGTTTTGAAAATTGTTATGTGAAACCACACTTTCTGCAGTGTTGTTCAAATAACTTGTTTTATTTAGTATAAACTTTTGTCTTAAGCATCCTAAATAATGCCATAGATTCAGTTTTTTTATTATATAGTAAACTTGAAGGCAAAAAAGGGAAGAATGATGTAAGATGCGAATGTGGCATTCCAACTAATTATAGGCTCCTACGATTTACCGCTCCGCTACGGAGTTTTGAAGAAAACAGTTGGGGGGGAAAAAATTCTATTAATCTGATAATCACACGCTGTTATATTACTGACCAGCAGATGTCACTAATGTGCACTGAACAGAATGAAGTTACGGCACAATTTGGTGTAAAGCACCCGAAGCCTTCAGAAAGCCTCGGTTTCCCATTACTAGTTGTTAGACCGTGGAGTCACAAGCACTTTCTTGCGGTTCTCTCTATCAGTCAGACAGATGCAACAACGTATTGGTGACATGCTGCTTTCCACAAGCATTATACAGTTACACTATTAGTTTCTGTATCTTACTGTCAGCTAATTTGTCTTTTCATAGTAAGTTGTGGCTAAAATAAATCTTGTTAGCCGCTAATGGTAAATCGCTAGTTATCTGGCTAGCTAGCTTGCTTGCTAAATGTACTAAGAGTCTAGCTAGCTAATACAGCCTGGTACCAGTGCTGGTGTAGGCCTAGATCAGCATGTTGTTTGTGCAACAGTATCTTCTAAATACTGTTGGAATAGGCAAAGTATGAATATGTTAGCTAGCTAGCTACATGAAGCAAGAGAACATTTAATGCAATATTTAATTAGGGTCACCTGTTCTGTCCTTGAGCTGTTTCTGTCTATTAATCTTCTGGATTGTGTCATGTTTTGTGTGGAACCCAGGAAGAGTAGCTCCTGCTTTTGCAATAGCTAATGGGGATCCTAATAAAATACCAAATACCTGGAAACACTGACCAACACTTTGGTTCCTACCCTGTCAATATTTCCTCCCTGGCTTATTCATTCATTGTCATGACAAACCACAATGTATCGAAGGTTCTGCCCACTATATTCCAACTATAGAATTACAATATTCATTCTCTTTCCATGATTTCAACAGTTCAATTAACTAGACCTAGATGTTTTGCCAATATCATGTAGCCTGTTGTGGCAGTGTGGAAATGATAACAAAAGTGCAGGGGGAAAAAAAAGGGTTGTCCCTGACTAAAAATAAATTGGTCGACCGAGAGTCATCTGTTATTTCGACCAATCAATTGGTCAAAATGTTACCTTGTATATGTATATATAGTCCTGTGTTTGAATCAAATCAGTTATATGCACTGAGCTTGTATTATGCTTTAAGTGTACTGTTTGATTAAATAATTAAAAACTATCTAAATAAAAGTTGCACTCCCCATGTATAATCTCCCAACAATTGAATGGGTATTTACCAACGTTTCGGCATCACTGAGCCCCGAAAAACATTGGTAAATGCGTTGATTATACATGGAGTGTGCGACCTTATGTTAATAGTTTATTCGCCGTTAGTCAGCACCTCCACACACTATTATTCTGGGTGTGCATCAGCGCAAGTTTTTTTTTACCCTGATTAAATATATAAGACATGACTAGAGGGAGTACGACCACAATTGATTTGATTGTGCTGGGCTCAGACTTGCTGCACTTTGTTAAAATAAAAAATAAAATATATATATGACAGCGAGTGACTGTGACTAGCACCTCTCCTCCCTGCTGCAGCGACCACCACAGAACATCAACGGTGTTTATCGCGCTGTCCGTGTTGCTGAACCTGCAAAATCATTTCTGACCTTAAAAGTTGTTACTGAAATCCCTAATTCGTTTATGAAAAAAAAAAATCCCTATTCCCTCAACCCTTGCTCTCTTTGTGACGCATGTAAGCATGTGACCAATATCGCTTGACCTATAGCCTATCATAAACTGGTTATAACAAACTCTAAACACCATAACACCTGACTACAAGATAGATGCAGATGACGTGACAAATAAACTTGAAACGGGGGAATGTTTGATTGCTCAAGAGGTAAAACGGGAAGTCATATGTTTGTAGTTGTGGAAAATACTAGAGATGGGAAGAAACAAAAGGTAAGGAAGAAGCACTGGGGGCCAAACATGTTAGATTACAACAATGTTTCTGACTATTTGGCACAATGTAAACAACACTAAACACCAGAGAGTCTGTAGTAAGTTTTTTTTTAGGGGAGGGGGGGGGTTACAGCAAAGACTAAACACAGTCGCATGCATGCAATTGCCGACATGGAATAGTGTATTTATTGTTTACAATAATTATTCAAGGGTCGCTTTGTTATTTTAAAACAAACGCTTGATTGCATTTCAAATCATGAATGACTCGTATGCTGTGTATTATGACATGAATGAATTGTTGACTGATACAGTAGCCTATATAAAAGTATTGATATATAGGCCTAATTTACAGTATTAAGATTAAAACAGGATGTGCTCTTAGGCCTAGAATTCGATGGTGGTTACACAATGCTGCTATACTAAAGCCTACTAATGATAATGACATTACTTATTATAATGACCATAATAATAACAATAACGAGATCAAAAGTTTAGAAATATAAATTTTTCGGACAATTTGGAACAGTGTAAACACTAAATAAATTATAATACCAGACGCTGTTCTAACAGGGACAAAACGTGTAAAAACTTTATTACAGCAAAAGATTTTAAAAAAGACACTTGTTAAATTGTTTATCAGACTTTGTTTTTGCTTGAGGCTTGGTGCTCATGGAATTAGTAGGATATTAAACAAACAGGCAACACAAGCAGGATCAGTCTTATTTCTGTAGTTAGATATAGATTAATAATTTATAAAGCCAGGCACGTTTAACAGTTTGGCAACAGCGATCGCTATCCAACACAGGATAAAGTGCATTTTTGATCAAATATTTATATATATTTTTTGTGTTGCACCATTGTTCTTACAATGCCTTTGGAAAGTATTCAGACCCCTTGACTTTTCCCACATTTTGTTACGTTAACCTTAATTCTAAAGTCGATATAATAAAAAGGATCCTCAGCAATCTACACACAATACCCCATTATGACAAAACAGGTTTGACATTTTTTGTAGATTTATTTAAAATAAAAACAGAAATACCTTATTTACATTAGAATTCAGACCCTTTGCTATGAGACATGAAATTGAGCTCCGGTGCATCCTGTTTCCATTGATCATCCTTGAGATGTTTCTACAACTTGATTGGAGTCCACCTGTGGTCAATTCAATTGATTGAACATGATATGGAAAGGCACACACCTGTCTATATAAAGGTCCCACAGTTGACAGTGCATGTCAGAGCAAAAACCAAACCATGAGGTCAAAGGAATTGTCCGTAGAGCTTAGAGACAGGATTGTGTTGAGGCAAAGATCTGGGGAAGGGTACCAAAAAATGTCTGCAGCATTTAAAGTCCCCAAGAACACAGTGGCCTCCATCATTCTAAAATGGAAGATGTTTGGATCCACCAAGACTCTTCCTAGAGCTGGCCGCCCGGCCAAACTGACCAATAGGGGGAGAAGGGCCTTGATGGTCACTCTGACAGAGCTCCAGAGTTCCTCTGTAGAGATGGGACAACCTTGCAGAAGGACAACCATCTCTGTAGCACTCCACCAATCAGGCCTTTATGGTAGAGTGGCCAGACGGAAGCCACTCCTCAGTAAAAGGCACATGACAGCCCACTTGGGGTGAGAAACAAGGTTCTCTGGTCTGATGAAACCAAGATTGAACTCTTTGGCCTGAATGCCAAGCATCACATCTGGAGGAAACCTGGCACCATTCCTACGGTGAAGCATGGCGGTGGCAGCATCATGCTATGGCAATGTTTTTCAGCGGCAGGGACCGGGAGACTAGTCAGGATCAGGGCAAAGATGAACAGAGCAAATTACAGAGAGATCCTTGATGAAAACCTGCTCCAGAGCGCTCTGGACATCAGACTGGGGCGAAGGTTCACCTTCCAGCAGGATAACGACCCTCACCACACAGCCAAGACAACACAGGAGTGGCTTCGGGACAAGTCTCTGAATGTCCTTGAGTGGCCCAACCAGAGATGTAGAAATTATTTTTGTTTGAAGTTGGATTGAACAGTGTAAAACAATCAGAATGGCAAAAGCCTCATTGAAAGCCCTTATAATGTATGCATTGCCAGCCTAGGGTCACGAACTACACAAAGCATATTTATAACTTTTTACATTTAAGTCACTTTAGCAGACGCTCTTATCCAGAGCGACTTACATGACCAATTAGGTTTAAGTGCCTTGCTCAAGGGCATATCGGCAGATGTTTTCACCTAGTTTGTCTCTGGGATTCGAACCAGTGACCTTTCTGTTACTGGCCAAACGCTCTTAAAATCGCTTGGCTACCTGCTCTAGTTATTCAAACACATACAAAAATACCATCAAAACTGTAAAAAAAAAAAAAAAAAAAAGTAAAATATTGTGATATGAAATTTTGGCCATATTGCCCAGCTCTAATCCATATGGATTTATTCTGTTTCATTTCAGTTTCGGATCCAGTCGGTCTAGCTTCACTTTACCTCTCCATACAGGTCCCTGAGGCCAGAGACGATGAGCTGCTTCAGTTGGGCTGCACTGAGTCTGGTGTTTTCATTCTCTAACACCCTGAGGAAGAAGCGGTTCAGAAGAGGTCATGAATTAACAAGTGTTCAAATCAAAATCTTTGTGAATCCATGCATCCTTACTGCAGGTTCAAAATGCATACACTTGGCACAGAGTAGTTTGAAAGTGAGTTGTGAACACTGATGCACTGTCACCTCACAATTGTTTTTTGTCTAGTGTGTACTCTACTCAGGGAAAGGAGTTGTTCCTGACCACGTGATCAGATCAGGGGAAACTATAGAGCTTCGGGGAAAGAGGCAGGAAGTAAACATTTTTTGTTGTTTGTTGTTGCATCAAATGGAAAGAAACTTTGATCAAGTGGTGGTGACACTTACAGGGAGATCCTCATATAGTGGTAAACGGATGTGTTTTTGTACACAAGTCGCTCATAAGTCGCAGGTTCGTCCTTTATGTCTGCGCGCCGCATTCTATTTGGCTACAAGCGTCGCGTGTCCTTCAAAACAACCAAAACAAAAAGCAGCAGTACGGTTAAAACTACTATGGTCTGAAAAATGTAACGTTAAGTCAGTATTTTAGCCTATAGCATGTCAAAGGTGATATACAAGTTTTGGCGATTCAATACATTGCAATGAGTAGGTAATAATGATTGAACGTTATGTACAGTTAGTTCATTGTTGCAGAAACCTGGATCCGATGAGGCTAACGTTAGCTAGCAGCTAACTAGCCAGCTACTGAGGATTGAAATGGGCCTAGTTAAATATCTGAAATATTATATTGGTTATTGATGACAGAATCGTTTACTGTACTTTATACACTCACCAACGGCGTCAACGTGTTGCTGTTGAATCCACTTTAACCTTTGTTTTTTTTATATAAAAGGCTGTAATAAGAAAGTAGCCTGTTGATAAGTGCTAAGACCCAACGTGACTTAACTAAACGTGCTTTCCCTGAAGCTACGCATGCGCAGAACATGTAAACAGTGGTAGAATTTAAATTAAAACTCCTCCCTCTTAAAAAACCCATTGGATAAGAAGGTCAGAGGGGCGGGACCTCGGGGGGCTTTCAATTCAAATTCAAAGGAGCTTTATTGACATGGGGGAAAAAAATGTTAACAATGCTAAAGCAAGTGAAGTAGATCATATTACAAAAGTGAATTAATTATACATCCAAGCTTTTTCATCCAATGGATTTTGAGAAGGAGGCGAGGAGAGAGTGTATATGGGACACGAGGTGATCCAATTGAGTTTTTTCCCAACGAGAACAGAAAGGCCGAGGACTCTTGCTAAAATCAAGTGTCGCCACCTAGCGAAGCAATGAGGCATTAACACAAATCAACGCTTATTGGTTCAGCATATGTTACAGCGGGTTCAGCGAAATGCTTATGTTACCAGTTTATATCAGTGCAGTACAATGTCAAACACACACATTATAAAAATGCAAATGAAAAAAATGAATCAAGAAATATCGGAACGAATTGGCGTTGTTGAATACTCCTTTCTGATTTTTATATAATATATTTTATATATGTTATATATTCTAGCGTGCGTTATTTCCCTATAACGCACAGTGTATTTGCACGGTAGAATTGAATAGCAATAGTTAATTTTACAGGTTTTGTTTGAGATGTTTTTGAAAGAAAAAGTCAAACAGAAAACAATAATGGTATTGTTGAATTGGATTTTAATAATAGTCTGATAGTTTGGTTAGCTAAACATATAGTAAGTCTGTTTGTTTGGTTATCACTCTTAGCAAACTTCCTGGCTATTTCAGGGGACTGAAAATACGCCAAGGATCTATGTGATACTGATCACGCTATCCGTTTTTTTTGTGGGGGTAGATATGGTTGTCCTTGTTCGATAGAGCCATTGGACATCTTTCCGCGATGTTCCTATCATTGCTTAATATATAAGCTGACACATTTTAGTCCAGTCTCTGAAAGACCACAACTTCTATGGATCGGTGCTTCGTCATCTGCCCCCGCACCTTCCCCAATGCAGGTTTTTTTGAAGTGGTGGACACTAACAACACAATCCTTTAGGCAGTTCTGGACACTAACAACACAATCCTTTAGGCAGTTCTGGACACAAACAACACAATCCTTTAGGCAGTTCTGGACACTAACAACACAATCCTTTAGGCAGTTCTGGACACTAACAACACAATCCTTTAGGCAGTTCTGGACACTAACAACACAATCCTTTAGGCAGTTCTGGACACTAACAACACAATCCTTTAGGCAGTTCTGGACACTAACAACACAATCCTTTAGGCAGTTCTGGACACAAACAACACAATCCTTTAGGCAGTTCTGGACACTAACAACACAATCCTTTAGGCAGTTCTGGACACTAACAATCCTTTAGGCAGTGCTGGACACTAACAACACAATCCTTTAGGTAGTTCTGGACACTAACAACACAATCCTTTAGGCAGTGCTGGACACTAACAACACAATCCTTTAGGCAGTTCTGGACACTAACAACACAATCCTTTAGGCAGTTCTGGACACTAACAACACAATCCTTTAGGCAGTTCTGGACACTAACAATCCTTTAGGCAGTGCTGGACACTAACAACACAATCCTTTAGGTAGTTCTGGACACTAACAACACAATCCTTTAGGCAGTTCTGGACACTAACAACACAATCCTTTAGGTAGTTCTGGACACTAACAATCCTTTAGGTAGTTCTGGACACTAACAATCCTTTATGTAGTTCTGGACACTAACAACACAATCCTTTAGGCAGTTCTGGACACTAACAACACAATCCTTTAGGCAGTTCTGGACACTAACAACACAATCCTTTAGGTAGTTCTGGACACTAACAATCCTTTAGGTAGTTCTGGACACTAACAATCCTTTAGGTAGTTCTGGACACTAACAACACAATCCTTTAGGCAGTTCTGGACACTAACAATCCTTTAGGCAGTGCTGGACACTAACAACACAATCCTTTAGGTAGTTCTGGACACTAACAACACAATCCTTTAGGTAGTTCTGGACACTAACAACACAATCCTTTAGGCAGTTCTGGACACTAACAACACAATCCTTTAGTCAGTTCTGGACACTAACAACACAATCCTTGAGGTAGTTCTGGACACTAACAATCCTTTAGGTAGTTCTGGACACTAACAATCCTTTAGGCAGTTCTGGACACTAACAATCCTTTAGGCAGTTCTGGACACTAACAACACAATCCTTTAGGCAGTTCTGGACACTAACAACACAATCCTTTAGGTAGTGCTGGACACTAACAACACAATCCTTTAGGCAAAACTGAAAGAACTGATCAGACCACAATGTTTTATTGTTTTATTTAACTAGGAAAGTCAGTTAAGAACAAATTCTTATTTACAATGATGACCTAACAAAAGGCAAAAGGCCTCCTGCGGGGACGGGGGCTGGGATTAAAAAATAAAAATAAATACAATATAAATATAGGACAAAACACACATGACAACAAGAGAAACAACACAACACTTCATAAAGAAAGACCTAAGACAACAACATAGCATGGCAGCAACACATGACAACACAGCATGGTAGCAACACAACATGGTAGCAACACAACATGGTAGCAACACAACATGGTAGCAACACAACATGGTAGCAACACAACACGGTAGCAACACAACACGGTAGCAACACAACATGGTAGCAACACAACATGGTAGCAACACAAAACATGGTTTGAAGTGATTCCTCTCATCAACACGAAATCCAAGATGGACCTTTTTTTTTTTAGCTACATGGTGACGTTCAACCATTCATGTTGTTTCAACCGGAATATAGCGGAGAGGATTCCAAACAAAGTAATGGATTTAGCAAGAAGCTCAGCAACAGCCGATTCCAGCATCAAGAGGACAGATGACAAATACAGTGGCTAGGGTACTAATTTATTTTTCCTGCAAGCTAGCTTGCCAACTTTAGTTTATCTACTAAAACCCATATTGTGTATTGCTGGCTGACATACTATCACAGATATTTTACCGGATGTATAAATGTGAAGCATCTGGTTGGCGTTTCCTCTCACTACCAAATATGGTGGTCTTTGATGTTTTTGCAAGTTTTGCCACTTTTTTTTAACCTTTATTTAACTAGGCAAGTCAGTTAAGAACAAATTCTTATTTACAATGATGACCTACCCCGGCCAAACACTAACCCGGACGACGCTGGTTCAGTTGTGCTCCGCCCTATGGGACTCCCAATCACGGCTGGGTGGTGAAACAGCTTGAAATCGACCCAGGGTCTGTAGTGACGCCTCAAGCACTGAGATAGAGTGCCTTAGACCACTGTGCCACTCGGGAGCTCCTTGTACTCCTTCTGTGAATCAACTTTTTTTCACGATAAGAATCATATGTCATCAATAACTACCTTGTTTACTGTAAAATGTTCTGTGATTTTGTTTACTCTGTACCAGCTGACTACTCAATTCACTGTCTCGTCAGCCCAGCCAGGCAATTTATAAACTTGATCTCCACTATAAAAAGCATCTAGACATGATCTCACATTTATTTTAGACTAACATTTAGTTTTCAACAGTGGTGATTTGTATAAACATTACTGCCTGTCTCTCAGATATTTGCAACGTTGTTTCAATATTCAAATACGATCTCCAGCTGTCCTATAGTAATGAACATGTCGCGAGTCGGGACGAGAGACAGAGGCAGGTAGCGTTTCTCAGTCAGTCGAAATCATGAATCAGCTGGCATCATTTTTATGGAAAGGTCAAAAGAAACAAAGTTTAGGGACCAAAGGTCAGATTTGCACCGGTCTAATGTCCATTGCTCGTGTTTCTTGGCCCAAGCAAGTCTCTTCTTATTATTGGTGTCCTTTAGTAGGGGTTTCTTTGCAGCAATTCGACCACAAAGGCCCGATTCACGCACATTGAGATGTGTCTGTTACTTGAACTCTGTGAAGCATTTATTTGGGCTGCAATCTGAGGTGTAGTTAACTCTAATGAACTTATCCTCTGCAGCAGAGGTAACTCTGGATCTTCCTTCCTGTGGCGGTCCTCATGAGAGCCAGTTTCATCATAGCGCTTCATGGTTTTTGCGACTGAACTTGAAGAAACTTTAAAAGTTCTAGAAATGTTCTTGAAATTGACTGACCTTCATGTCTTGAAGTTATGATGGACTGTCGTTTCTCTTTGCTTATTTGAGCTGTTCTTGCCATAATATGGACCTGGTATTGTACCAAATAGGGCTATGTTTCAAATTCGTTACCCAGAAACGGTGTCTCCCGTCATGCCGAACTAGCAGCATGCCAGATAGGGCCTAAACATTTTTTTGGCCATGTTCATGAAAAAGTGCTTTTCAAAAATGTATTTAACTAGGCAAGTCAGTTAATTAAGAACAAATCCTTATTTACGATTTTTACCTTGTCAGCTCGGTGATTCGATCTCGCAATCTTTCGGTTCCTGGCCCAACACTCTAACCACTAGGCTACCTGCCGCCCCAACACTCTAACCACTAGGCTACCTGCCCCCCCTACACTCTAACCACTAGGCTACCTACCGTCCCTACACTCTAACCACTAGGCTACCTGCCCCCCTACACTCTAACCACTAGGCTACCTGCCCCCCTACACTCTAACCACTAGGCTATCCTGCCGCCCCAACACTCTAACCACTAGGCTACCTGCCGCCCCTACACTCTAACCACTAGGCTACCTGCCGCCCCTACTGTATACCACCCCTACCTTGTCACAACACAACTGATTGGCTCAAACGCAGGAAATAAATCAATTCCACAAATGAACTTTTAGCAAGGCACACCTGTTAATTGAAATGCATTCCAGGTGACTACCACATGAAGCTGGTTGAGAAAATGGCAAGAGTGGGCAAAGCTGTCATCAAGGCCAAGGGAAGAATCTCAAATCTCAAATATATTTTGATTTGTTTAAGACTTTTTTGGTTACTACATGATTCCATATGTGTCATTTAATAGTTTTGATGTCTTCACTATTATTATACAATGTAGAAGATAGTAAAAAGAAAGAAAGAAAAACCTTTGAATGATGATTAGGTCCAAACTTTTGACTGGTTCTGTATATACATTTTCGTTTTATTCAGATTTTATTAGGGGGTGCAGCACCCTCAGCCCCCCTACTTTCCCTGGCTACGTAACTATGGCTGTCAAACTATTTAATTTTAAAAATTGAGTTTATCGCAGGATTTGCTGTGAATAACGATGGATAATCGCAAATTCATAACTTTCTCAAATTGAGCTGTAATTTACGATTTGTTATACAAAAAGCATTACAAGAATATTGCCGTTTAGAATTTAGATTTTGTCCAACTAAATTGAACCCTTTCTTTATCCTCAAAGTCAACTTGTTTACAAATCAAATCAAATTTTATTTGTCACATTCGCCGAATACAACAGGTGTAGTAGACCTTACAGTGAAATGCTGAATACAACAGGTGTAGTAGACCTTACAGTGAAATGCTGAATACAACTGGTGTAGTAGACCTCACAGTGAAATGCTGAATACAACAGGTGTAGTAGACCTTACAGTGAAATGCTGAATACAACAGGTGTAGATAGACCTTACAGTGAAATGCTGAATACAACAGGTGTAGTAGACCTTACAGTGAAATGCTGAATACAACAGGTGTAGTAGACCTTACAGTGAAATGCTGAATACAACAGGTGTAGTAGACCTTACGGTGAAATGCTGAATACAACAGGTGTAGTAGACCTTACAGTGAAATGCTGAATACAACAGGTGTAGTATACCTTACAGTGAAATGCTGATTACAACAGGTATAGTAGACCTTAGTGTAATGCTGAATACAACAGGTGTAGTAGACCTTACAGTGTAATGCTGAATACAACAGGTGTAGTAGACCTCACAGTGAAATGCTGAATACAACAGGTGTAGTAGACCTTACAGTGAAATGCTGAATACAACAGGTGTAGTAGACCTCACAGTGAAATGCTGAATACAACAGGTGTAGTAGACCTTACAGTGAAATACTGAATACAACAGGTGTAGTAGACCTAACAGTGAAATGCTGAATACAACAGGTGTAGATAGACCTTACAGTGTAATGCTGAATATAACAGGTGTAGTAGACCTCACAGTGAAATGCTGAATACAACAGGTGTAGTAGACCTGACAGTGAAATGCTGAATACAACAGGTGTAGATAGACCTTACAGTGAAATGCTGAATACAACAGGTGTAGATAGACCTTACAGTGAAATGCTGAATACAACAGGTGTAGTAGACCTTACAGTGAAATGCTGAATACAACAGGTGTAGTAGACCTCACAGTGAAATGCTGAATACAACAGGTGTAGTAGACCTCACAGTGAAATGCTGAATACAACAGGTGTAGTAGACCTTACAGTGAAATGCTGAATACAACAGGTGTAGTAGACCTTACAGTGAAATGCTGAATACAACAGGTGTAGTAGACCTCACAGTGAAATGCTGAATACAACAGGTATAGTAGACCTTACAGTGTAATGCTGAATACAACAGGTGTAGTAGACCTTACAGTGAAATGCTGAATACATCAGGTGTAGTAGACCTCACAGTGAAATGCTGAATACAACAGGTGTAGTAGACCTTACAGTGAAATGCTGAATACAACAGGTGTAGTAGACCTTACAGTGTAATGCTGAATACAACAGGTGTAGTAGACCTCACAGTGAAATGCTGAATACAACAGGTGTAGTAGACCTCACAGTGAAATGCTGAATACAACATGTGTAGTAGACCTCACAGTGAAATGCTGAATACAACAGGTGTAGTAGAGCTCACAATGAAATGCTGAATACAACAGGTGTAGATAGACCTTACAGTGAAATGCTGAATACAACAGGTGTAGTAGACCTTACAGTGAAATGCTGAATACAACAGGTGTAGTAGACCTCACAGTGAAATGCTGAATACAACAGGTGTAGTAGACCTCACAGTGAAATGCTGAATACAACAGGTGTAGTAGACCTTACAGTGAAATGCTGAATACAACAGGTGTAGTAGACCTTACAGTGAAATGCTGAATACAACAGGTGTAGTAGACCTCACAGTGAAATGCTGAATACAACAGGTATAGTAGACCTTACAGTGTAATGCTGAATACAACAGGTGTAGTAGACCTTACAGTGAAATGCTGAATACATCAGGTGTAGTAGACCTCACAGTGAAATGCTGAATACAACAGGTGTAGTAGACCTTACAGTGAAATGCTGAATACAACAGGTGTAGTAGACCTTACAGTGTAATGCTGAATACAACAGGTGTAGTAGACCTCACAGTGAAATGCTGAATACAACAGGTGTAGTAGACCTCACAGTGAAATGCTGAATACAACAGGTGTAGTAGACCTCACAGTGAAATGCTGAATACAACAGGTGTAGTAGACCTCACAATGAAATGCTGAATACAACAGGTGTAGACCTCACAGTGAAATGCAGAAAAAAACAGGTGTAGTAGACCTTACAGTGAAATGCTGAATACAACAGGTGTAGTAGACCTCACAGTGAAATGCTGAATACAACAGGTGTAGTAGACCTTACAGTGAAATGCTGAATACAACAGGTGTAGTAGACCTCACAGTGAAATGCTGAATACAACAGGTGTAGTAGACCTTACAGTGAAATGTCCAATACAACAGGTGTAGTAGACCTTACAGTGAAATGCTGAATACAACAGGTGTAGACCTTACAGTGAAATGCTGAATACAACAGGTGTAGTAGACCTCACAGTGAAATGCTGAATACAACAGGTGTAGTAGACCTTACAGTGAAATGTCCAATACAACAGGTGTAGTAGACCTTACAGTGAAATGCTGAATACAACAGGTGTAGACCTTACAGTGAAATGCTGAATACAACAGGTGTAGTAGACCTCACAGTGAAATGCTGAATACAACAGGTGTAGTAGACATTACAGTGAAATGCTGAATACAACAGGTGTAGTAGACCTTACAGTGAAATGCTGAATACAACAGGTGTAGACCTCACAGTGAAATGCTGAATACAACAGGTGTAGTAGACCTCACAGTGAAATGCTGAATACAACAGGTGTAGTAGACCTCACAGTGAAATGCTGAATACAACAGGTGTAGTAGAGCTCACAATGAAATGCTGAATACAACAGGTGTAGACCTCACAGTGAAATGCTGAATACAACAGGTGTAGTAGACCTTACAGTGAAATGCTGAATACAACAGGTGTAGTAGACCTCACAGTGAAATGCTGAATACAACAGGTGTAGTAGACCTTACAGTGAAATGCTGAATATAACAGGTGTAGTAGACCTCACAGTGAAATGCTGAATACAACAGGTGTAGTAGACCTTACAGTGAAATGCTGAATACAACAGGTGTAGTAGACCTTACAGTGAAATGCTGAATACAACAGGTGTAGTAGACCTTACAGTGAAATGCTGAATACAACAGGTGTAGTAGACCTCACAGTGAAATGCTGAATACAACAGGTATAGTAGACCTTACAGTGTAATGCTGAATAAAACAGGTGTAGTAGACCTTACAGTGAAATGCTGAATACATCAGGTGTAGTAGACCTCACAGTGAAATGCTGAATACAACAGGTGTAGTAGACCTTACAGTGAAATGCTGAATACAACAGGTGTAGTAGACCTTACAGTGTAATGCTGAATACAACAGGTGTAGTAGACCTCACAGTGAAATGCTGAATACAACAGGTGTAGTAGACCTCACAGTGAAATGCTGAATACAACAGGTATAGTAGACCTCACAGTGAAATGCTGAATACAACAGGTGTAGTAGAGCTCACAATGAAATGCTGAATACAACAGGTTTAGACCTCACAGTGAAATGCAGAAAAAAACAGGTGTAGTAGACCTTACAGTGAAATGCTGAATACAACAGGTGTAGTAGACCTCACAGTGAAATGCTGAATACAACAGGTGTAGTAGACCTTACAGTGAAATGTCCAATACAACAGGTGTAGTAGACATTACAGTGAAATGCTGAATACAACAGGTGTAGTAGACCTTTCAGTGAAATGCTGAATACAACAGGTGTAGACCTCACAGTGAAATGCTGAATACAACAGGTGTAGTAGACCTTACAGTGAAATGCTGAATACAACAGGTGTAGTAGACCTTACAGTGAAATGCTGAATACAACAGGTGTAGTAGACCTTACAGTGAAATGCCGAATACAACAGGTGTAGTAGACCTCACAGTGAAATGCTGAATACAACAGGTGTAGTAGACCTCACAGTGAAATGCTGAATACAACAGGTGTAGTAGACCTCACAGTGAAATGCTGAATACAACAGGTGTAGTAGACCTCACAATGAAATGCTGAATACAACAGGTGTAGACCTCACAGTGAAATGCAGAAAAAAACAGGTGTAGTAGACCTTACAGTGAAATGCTGAATACAACAGGTGTAGTAGACCTCACAGTGAAATGCTGAATACAACAGGTGTAGTAGACCTTACAGTGAAATGCTGAATACAACAGGTGTAGTAGACCTCACAGTGAAATGCTGAATACAACAGGTGTAGTAGAGCTCACAGTGAAATGCTGAATACAACAGGTGTAGTAGACCTCACAGTGAAATGCTGAATACAACAGGTGTAGTAGACCTTACAGTGAAATGTCCAATACAACAGGTGTAGTAGACCTTACAGTGAAATGCTGAATACAACAGGTGTAGACCTCACAGTGAAATGCTGAATACAACAGGTGTAGTAGACCTTACAGTGAAATGCTGAATACAACAGGTGTAGTAGACCTCACAGTGAAATGCTGAATACAACAGGTATAGTAGACCTTACAGTGTAATGCTGAATAAAACAGGTGTAGTAGACCTTACAGTGAAATGCTGAATACATCAGGTGTAGTAGACCTCACAGTGAAATGCTGAATACAACAGGTGTAGTAGACCTTACAGTGAAATGCTGAATACAACAGGTGTAGTAGACCTTACAGTGTAATGCTGAATACAACAGGTGTAGTAGACCTCACAGTGAAATGCTGAATACAACAGGTGTAGTAGACCTCACAGTGAAATGCTGAATACAACAGGTGTAGTAGACCTCACAGTGAAATGCTGAATACAACAGGTGTAGTAGAGCTCACAATGAAATGCTGAATACAACAGGTGTAGACCTCACAGTGAAATGCAGAAAAAAACAGGTGTAGTAGACCTTACAGTGAAATGCTGAATACAACAGGTGTAGTAGACCTCACAGTGAAATGCTGAATACAACAGGTGTAGTAGACCTTACAGTGAAATGTCCAATACAACAGGTGTAGTAGACATTACAGTGAAATGCTGAATACAACAGGTGTAGTAGACCTTACAGTGAAATGCTGAATACAACAGGTGTAGACCTCACAGTGAAATGCTGAATACAACAGGTGTAGTAGACCTTACAGTGAAATGCTGAATACAACAGGTGTAGTAGACCTTACAGTGAAATGCTGAATACAACAGGTGTAGTAGACCTCACAGTGAAATGCTGAATACAACAGGTGTAGTAGACCTTACAGTGAAATGCTGAATACAACAGGTGTAGTAGACCTCACAGTGAAATGCTGAATACAACAGGTGTAGTAGACCTCACAGTGAAATGCTGAATACAACAGGTGTAGTAGACCTCACAGTGTAATGCTGAATACAACAGGTGTAGTAGACCTTACAGTGAAATGCTGAATACAACAGGTGTAGTAGACCTCACAGTGAAATGCTGAATACAACAGGTGTAGTAGACCTTACAGTGAAATGCTGAATACAACAGGTGTTGTAGACCTCACAGTGAAATGCTGAAAACAACAGGTGTAGTAGACCTCACAGTGAAATGCTGAATACAACAGGTGTAGTAGACCTTACAGTGAAATGCTGAATACAACAGGTGTAGTAGACCTTACAGTGAAATGCTGAATACAACAGGTGTAGTAGACCTTACAGTGAAATGCTGAATACAACAGGTGTAGTAGACCTCACAGTGAAATGCTGAATACAACAGGTGTAGTAGACCTCACAGTGAAATGCTGAATACAACAGGTGTAGATCTCACAGTGAAATGCTGAATACAACAGGTGTAGTAGACCTCACAGTGAAATGCTGAATACAACAGGTGTAGTAGACCTCACAGTGAAATGCTGAATACAACAGGTGTAGTAGACCTCACAGTGAAATGCTGAATACAACAGGTGTAGTAGACCTTACAGTGAAATGCTGAATACAACAGGTGTAGTAGACCTCACAGTGAAATGCTGAATACAACAGGTGTAGTAGACCTCACAGTGAAATGCTGAATACAACAGGTGTAGTAGACTTACAAGCCCTTAACCAACTTTGCAGTTCAATAAATAAAGTGAAGAGAATATTTACGAATAAACTAAAGTAAAAAATAAAATAAAAAGTAACGCAATAAAATGACATAACAATAACGAGGCCATATACAGGGGTACCGGTACAGAGTCAATGTGGAGGCCATATACAGGGGATACCGGTACCGAGTCAATGTGCGGCGGTATATACAGGGGATACCGGTACCGAGTCAATGTGCGGGGGTATATACAGGGGATACCGGTACCGAGTCAATGTGCGGGGGTACAGGTTTGTCGAGGTAATTTGTACATATAGGCAGGGGAAAAGTGGCTATGCATAGATAATAAACAGAGAGTCGCAGCAGTGTAAAAACGAAGGGCTCAATGTAAATTATAAATTGTTCAGCAGTCTTATAGCTTGGGGGTAGAAGCTGTTAAGGAGCCTTTTGGACCTAGACTTGGCGCTCCGGTACCGCTTGCCGTGCGGTAGCAGAGAGAACAGTCTATGACTTGGCTGACTAGAGTCTTTGACAATTTTAAGGGCCTTACTCTGACACCGCCTAGTATAGAGGTCCTTGATGGCAGGAAGCTTGGCCCCAGTGATGTATTTGACCGAACGCACTACCCTCTGTAGCACCTTACGATCGGATGCAGAGCAGTTACCATACCAGGTGGTGAGGCAACCGGTCAGGATGCTCTCGATGGTGCAGCTGTAGAACTTTTTGAGGATCTCAGGACCCATGCCATATCTTTTCAGTCTCCTGAAGGGGAAAGGTGTTGTCGTGCCCTCTTCACGACTGTCTTGGTGTGTTTGGAACATGATAGTTAGTTGGTGATGTGGACACCAAGGAACTTGAAGCTCTCAACCTGCTCCACTTCAGTCCCGTCGATGAGAATGGGAGCCTGTTCGGCCCTCCTTTTCCTATAGTCCACGATCAGCTACTTTGTCTTGCTCACATTGAGGGAGATGTTGTTGTCCTGTCATCACACTGCCAGGTCTCTGACCTCCTCCCTATAGGCTGTCTCATCATTGTTGGTGATCAGGCCTACCACTGTTGTGTCATCTGCAAACTTAATGATGGTGTTGGAGTCGTGTTTGGCCACACAGCTGTGGGTGAACAGCGAGTACAGGAGGGGACTAAGCACGCACCCCTGAGGGGCCCCAGTGGTGAGGATCAGGGTGGCAGATGTGTCAGGAAGTCCAGGATCCAGTTGCAGAGGAAGGTGTTCAGTCCCAGGATCCTTAGCTTAGTGATGAGCTTCGTGGGCACTATGGTGTTGAACGCTGAGCTGTAGTCAATGAATAGAATTCTCACATAGGTGTTCCTTTTGTCCAGGTGGGAAAGGGCAGTGTGGAGTACAATAGAGATTGCGTCATCTTTGGATCTGTTGGGGCGGTATGCAAATTGGAGTGGGTCTAGGGTGTCCGGGAGGATGCTGTTGATGTGAGCCATGACCAGCCTTTCAAAGCACTTCATGGCTACAGATGTGAGTGCTACTGGTCGGTAGTCATTTAGGCAGGTTGCCTTCGCTTTCTTGGGCACAGGGATGATGGTGGTCTGCTTGAAACATGTTGGTATAACAGACTCGGTCAGGGACAGGTTGAAAATGTCAGTGAAGTCCAGTGGCGATTTAAGCATGTAAATCTTGGTGGGGCAAACTCCCCAAAATGGTTTATGCATGCCAGCAAAGCCACTATACAACACAACACTAAACAATACATTAATTGCACTAGAACGGTGACAAACGGTGCCCAGAAACTGTTAGGGTCTACATAAAGCTGTCCCCAACAGCAGAGCTTTCTTTTCAGCACCAAGAAGTGAATCCTTACCACCGCTACACCTGGTTATCAGCGGAGCCTTGTCTGGCAGCGAAACAGTTCATTCAGCCTCATTTCCTGCCTTTAAAAAAAGCATTGCTGATATGGCTGACTTGCTTAAACAAATGTGGTTTCTAATGCCAGTTGAGATGTACGAGCTATTGCATAAGGGTACGACAAGCGGATAAGAGGCAATCCGTAATTTTGATTAAGACATTAATGAGTGAGCTAGGACGGACGTAGTCAATATAACTATTTGTTTAGCACTTTGAAATGTACAGCGACAGAATTCAGAACATGGGCTGTTCTTACAATGTTCTCCCTGGACACCAGGTCAGAACCGTAGGATAAATAAAGGGTGTATATAAGCTGACAAGGAAAGCTCTTACAATATTCAATGATTACATTTCTCTAAAACAGGTTATAGGCTACATGTTCACCACCAAGTCAGAACAGTAGGCGAACTTAAGAGGGATAAATAGACCAAATGATTAGGCTGAGGCACATGGGCTACTAATATTTTCTCTGTATACATCAATGATGTTGCTCTTGCTGCTGGCGATTCTCTGATCCACCTCTACGCAGCAGACGACACCATTCTGTATACATCTGGCCCTTCTATGGACACTGTGTTAACTAACCTCCAGACGAGCTTCAATGCCATACAATTCTCCTTCCGTGGTCTCCAACTGCTCTTAAACGCTAGTAAAACTAAATGCATGCTCTTCAACCGATCACTGCCTGCACCTGCCCACCCGTCCAGCATCACTACTCTGGACGGTTCTTACTTAGAATATGTGGACAACTACAAATACCTAGGTGTCTGGTTAGACTGTAAACTCTCCTTCCAGACTCACATCAAACATCTCCAATCCAAAATTAAATCTAGAATCCGCTTCCTATTTCGCAAACAAAGCACCCTTTGAAATCTGAAACAAACCCCCAAAACTTTCCTCAAAGCTTTTCCCCCAAACCTTGAAACAATATCACTAAGCTTTTCTCACCCCATATCAAGGCCCAGCCCCAAAACAACTGTAGCTCCACCCCATGTCAAGGCCCAGCCCCAAAACAGCTGTAGCTCAACCCCATGTCAAGGCCCAGCCCCAAAACAGCTGTAGCTCCACCCCATATCAAGGCCCAGCCCCCAAAACAGCTGTAGCTCCACCCCATATCAAGGCCCAGCCCCAAAAACAGCTGTAGCTCCACCCCATATCAAGGCCCAGCCCCCAAAACAGCTGTAGCTCCACCCCATATCAAGGCCCAGCCCCCAAAACAGCTGTAGCTCCACCCCATATCAAGGCCCAGCCCCCAAAACAGCTGTAGCTCCACCCCATATCAAGGCCCAGCCCCCAAAACAGCTGTAGCTCCACCCCATATCAAGGCCCAGCCCCAAAAACAGCTGTAGCTCCACCCCATATCAAGGCCCAGCCCCCAAAACAGCTGTAGCTCCACCCCATAAAGGCCCAGCCCCCAAAACAGCTGTAGTTCCACCCCATATCAAGGCCCAGCCCCAAAACAACTAAGTCCAATGTGATTGGTCCATGAATGTCATGTCAGCATGAGAAGAGAGTTTTATTTTGTGCTTTACGTGAACAAGCAAAACATTGAGTAGATGCATTAACATGTACAAGGATAAGAAAAGTGTCACAAATCTATATTTTTTTTGTCTCAATGTAACTTAATGACATGGCATCAGCTAAAACGGAACAAAGCAAACTTGAAAATATGCAGTCATTGGTTGTTGTGTCTCATTGCATCGATACTCTTATCGTCATGCATCGATCCTAACAGGTTATATCACATATAACAGGGTATAGCAGCCATTGAATAAAAAATATTTGGTTAATAATAACAATATTACAAAACGTACGTCATTGTTTTTGCTCCATTGCTCCATTGTTTTTTATAACATTTATTTTATCATAAAACACAATGACAAAATGTTCCTTCAATATGTTCCTAATGTACAAGGTGTAATATGTTGTCTGTGGTTAATAATAAGACCATGTGCCAACCTTCAACAAGACAAACCAGACCAAACTAACTAACAACAACCAGAAGTAGTTTGATTTGAGTTTGCGTCTTCCTTTACTTCTTGGGTTTTCAGGCGGGAAGTTTCAGACACTACCAACCACAGTCCTTCAGCTGACTCAGAGGTATCACAAACTCAAATAAAGTATAAAATCATGTAATTAAGTTAGTAACACATCGGCAATTAAACAAAGAATATAACATTTGAAATTAAGGTCCTTAAATCACTAAATAAATGCAATGTCACAATATTGTATCCCAGTATCTTCGCCTTATAATCAAATTCAAGCATGAAACAGCAGCCAGCTGGTTGATGGGCTCATTCCCTGAGGACTACATTAGAAAAATATTACTAGATCATTTACAGATTAGATTTTTTACAGATGCGATAAACGCTCACTGTAGGCTGGTTTCCTGGACACAGATTAAACCTAAAACCTAGTACCTTCTGACTGAAACCTGAAACCCTGACTGAAACCTAGTCCCTGACTGAAACCTAGTCCCTGACTGAAACCTAGTCCCTGACTGAAACCTAGTCCCTGACTGAAACCTAAAAACCTGACTGAAACCTGAAAACCTGACTGAAACCCTGAAACTCTGACTGAAACCCTGACTGAAACCTAGTACCTCCTGACTGAAACCTGAAACCCTGACTGAAATCTGAAACCCTGACTGAAACCTGAAACCCTGACTGAAACCTGAAACCCTGACTGAAACCCTGACTGAAACCTGAAACTCTGACTGAAACCTAGTCCCTGACTGAAACCTGAAACCCTGACTGAAACCTAGTCCCTGACTGAAACCTGAAACCCTGACTGAAACCTAGTCCCTGACTGAAACCTGAAACCCTGACTGAAACCTAGTCCCTGACTGAAACGCATGTTCAATGGAGATCAAACCCCCATTGAAAGTGCTTCTTTTCCTAGGACTAGGTTTAACCTTGTCCGGGAAACGGGCACTATAAAAGTCTGAACTCCAGGTAGTCAGTCTCAGGAGAGTTTCTTGCTGTTGTTAGAGCCAGAGCCAGTGTTGTGTTGGTTATTGATAAAGTCCATGATGAGCTGAGCTGTCTTGCGAGGTCGCTCCATCACCACAGAGTGACCACAGTTGTCCAGCAGGTCCACCTGACAGCCAGAGACGGCCTCCTTCAGCATAGATGATCCAGACACGTCCACCACCTGATGGAGGAAGAGAGGAGAGGAGGGAGTACAATTAAGAGGAACACTCTCTTAGACCCTTTTCTATCTAGAACCTAAACGGGTTCTTTCGCTGTCCCTATAGGAGAACACTTTGAAGAACCGTTTTTGGTTCCATGTAGAACTTTAAAGGTAGCCTAGTGGTTAGAGCGTTGGACTAGTAACCAAAAGGTTGCTGGATCGAATCCCCGAGCTGACAAGGTAAAAATCTGTCGTTCTGCCCCTGAACAAGGCAGTTAACCCACTGTTCCTAGACCGTTATTGAAAATAAGAACTGGTTCTTAACTGACTTGCCTAGTTAAATAAAAGGTTAAAACATTTTTTTAAAGGGTTCTACTTAGAACCAAAAATGGTTCTCCTATGGGGACAGCCGAATAACCCTTTTTTTCCTATTGTTTTATAATTTTAATCATTACAATTATAAAGACAAACAGAAAATAACCTAAAATAGTCACATACATTATATACAAAACAAAATCCCTTTTTTCTAAGAGTGTACACAAGTAGTGTCTGCACATCCTGTTACTTGCAACTTGCATTACTTGTAATAAAAGAAAGATACACTGTTGATTGATCCCACAGTTTTATTGTACAATGTTATGACCCAACGGTCTTGAAATGCTTACCTGGTCATGCTTCCCCCAGATGACCTGTGTTGGGACTGTGATCAGATGCATGTTCTCATGTAAAGAGTGTCTGGACTTCTCTCCTACGATCTCCATGAACACTGAGGAAAGATAGGAGAATACCTATTCCACTAAGGAAAGATAGGAGAATACCTATTCCACTAAGGAAAGATAGGAGAATACCTATTCCACTAAGGAAAGATAGGAGAATACCTATTCCACTAAGGAAAGATAGGAGAATACCTATTCCACTAAGGAAAGATAGGAGAATACCTATTCCACTAAGGAAAGATAGGAGAATACCTATTCCACTGAGGAAAGATAGAATACCTATTCCACTGAGGAAAGATAGAATACCTATTCCACTGAGGAAAGATAGAATACCTATTCCACTAAGGAAAGATAGGAGAATACCTATTCCACTAAGGAAAGATAGGAGAATACCTATTCCACTAAGGAAAGATAGGAGAATACCTATTCCACTGAGGAAAGATAGGAGAATACCTATTCCACTGAGGAAAGATAGGAGAATACCTATTCCACTGAGGAAAGATAGGAGAATACCTATTCCACTGAGGAAAGATAGGAGAATACCTATTCCACTGAGGAAAGATAGGAGAATACCTATTCCACTAAGGAAAGATAGGAGAATACCTATTCCACTGAGGAAAGATAGGAGAATACCTATTCCACTGAGGAAAGATAGGAGAATACCTATTCCACTGAGGAAAGATAGGAGAATACCTATTCCACTGAGGAAAGATAGGAGAATACCTATTCCACTGAGGAAAGATAGGAGAATACCTATTCCACTGAGGAAAGATAGGAGAATACCTATTCCACTGAGGAAAGATAGGAGAATACCTATTCCACTGAGGAAAGATAGGAGAATACCTATTCCACTGAGGAAAGATAGGAGAATACCTATTCCACTAAGGAAAGATAGGAGAATACCTATTCCACTGAGGAAAGATAGGAGAATACCTATTCCACTGAGGAAAGATAGGAGAATACCTATTCCACTGAGGAAAGATAGGAGAATACCTATTCCACTAAGGAAAGATAGGAGAATACCTATTCCACTAAGGAAAGATAGGAGAATACCTATTCCACTAAGGAAAGATAGGAGAATACCTATTCCACTAAGGAAAGATAGGAGAATACCTATTCCACTAAGGAAAGATAGGAGAATACCTATTCCACTGAGGAAAGATAGGAGAATACCTATTCCACTGAGGAAAGATAGGAGAATACCTATTCCACTAAGGAAAGATAGGAGAATACCTATTCCACTAAGGAAAGATAGGAGAATACCTATTCCACTGAGGAAAGATAGGAGAATACCTATTCCACTGAGGAAAGATAGGAGAATACCTATTCCACTGAGGAAAGATAGGAGAATACCTATTCCACTAAGGAAAGATAGGAGAATACCTATCCACTGAGGAAAGATAGGAGAATACCTATTCCACTGAGGAAAGATAGGAGAATACCTATTCCACTGAGGAAAGATAGGAGAATACCTATTCCACTGAGGAAAGATAGGAGAATACCTATTCCACTAAGGAAAGATAGGAGAATACCTATCCACTGAGGAAAGATAGGAGAATACCTATTCCACTGAGGAAAGATAGGAGAATACCTATTCCACTAAGGAAAGATAGGAGAATACCTATTCCACTAAGGAAAGATAGGAGAATACCTATTCCACTAAGGAAAGATAGGAGAATACCTATTCCACTAAGGAAAGATAGGAGAATACCTATTCCACTAAGGAAAGATAGGAGAATACCTATTCCACTGAGGAAAGATAGGAGAATACCTATTCCACTGAGGAAAGATAGGAGAATACCTATCCACTAAGGAAAGATAGGAGAATACCTATTCCACTAAGGAAAGATAGGAGAATACCTATTCCACTGAGGAAAGATAGGAGAATACCTATTCCACTGAGGAAAGATAGGAGAATACCTATTCCACTGAGGAAAGATAGGAGAATACCTATTCCACTAAGGAAAGATAGGAGAATACCTATCCACTGAGGAAAGATAGGAGAATACCTATTCCACTGAGGAAAGATAGGAGAATACCTATTCCACTGAGGAAAGATAGGAGAATACCTATTCCACTAAGGAAAGATAGGAGAATACCTATCCACTGAGGAAAGATAGGAGAATACCTATTCCACTGAGGAAAGATAGGAGAATACCTATTCCACTGAGGAAAGATAGGAGAATACCTATTCACTTACACATGCATATACAATATACAATATGCACCACAAAACCCCCCAAAAAACATTCCACCAGGTGTGATTGACAAGTCTGACAGGATCATTAAATTATTCAATGAATGTTTTTTGAAGCAGACATTCAAACCAAGTCCCTCACACTCTCTGTAGAAGTCGTTGTTTGGAACTCGAACATCCACCAATCCCTGAAGAATCTGTTAAAAGAAGAAGAACGGTTATTGTAAGAAACCATGCAGTAGATTGTTGTTAAAAAAAAAAGCCAACAAGTTGAAGTAAAGAGAAGCTTTTGACTAGTTCTAGTAGTAGTCGTCCGTTTTTTATTTTTGTTATTGACTAAATCCTGAAGATGTTGACCAGCCGCCAACAACAACAAAACTAAGACCTGGATTCAATCCGATCAGCAGTAGATCTGTGTGATAGCGCGCATGACATTAAAAGGTTATTTTCGATTGAGCCGACGTATGCACCGTTTACCACGAATGTGGTCTCCACGAACGCAGGAAAACAATGCTTTGAAAAAGGTCCCATAGCCTGACAAAGCGCGATCAGATTGAATCACGGCCTAAGTGATCCCGACCGAAATGTATCAATGATTACCTGTTGAGGGATCTTGAAGCGTACGAAAGAGCAGAGTTTGAGCATATCCTCCATCTCCTCTGGGGTAGAGGGGATTAGAGGGATGCCCTGGGGATCCAGGCTCCCACTCAGTTCCCGGTCCTTCTCCAGCTCCCTCAGCCGCTCCACAAACGGACTCTCGTTCGGAAGACCTGAAAAAGAACACAAAAAAAGAAGATCTAAACTGAATAAAAATATATAAAACGCAACATCAAATCAAATTGTATTTGTCTCATGAGCCGAATACAACAGGTGTAATAGACCTTACATTGAAATGCTTACTTACTGGCCCTTAACCAACAATGCAGTGTTAGGAAAAATAAGTGTTCAAGTATTTATTAAAATAAACTGAAGTAAAAAGAAAAAAAGAAAATAATTAAAGAGCAGCAGTAAAATAACAATAGCGAGGATATATACAGGGGGTACCGGTACAGAGTCAATGTGGAGGCTATATACAGGGTGTTACGGTACAGAGTCAATGTGGAGGCTATATACAGGGGGGTACCGGTACAGAGTCAATGTGGAGGCTATATACAGGGGGTACCGGTACAGAGTCAATGTGGAGGCTATATACAGGGGGTACCGGTACAGAGTCAATGTGAGGCTATATACAGGGGGTACCGGTACAGAGTCAATGTGGAGGCTATATACAGGGGGTACCGGTACAGAGTCAATGTGGAGGCTATATACAGGGGGTACCGGTACAGAGTCAATGTGAAGGCTATATACAGGGGGTACCGGTACAGAGTCAATGTGGAGGCTATATACAGGGGGTACCGGTACAGAGTCAATGTGGAGGCTATATACAGGGGGTACCGGTACAGAGGCAATGTGGAGGCTATATACAGGGGGGTACCGGTACAGAGTCAATGTGGAGGCTATATACAGGGGGTACCGGTACAGAGGCAATGTGGAGGCTATATACAGGGGGGTACCGGTACAGAGTCAATGTGGAGGCTATATACAGGGGGGTACCGGTACAGAGTCAATGTGGAGGCTATATACAGGTGGTACCGGTACAGAGTCAATGTGGAGGCTATATACAGGTGGTACCGGTACAGAGTCAATGTGGAGGCTATATACAGGGGGTACCGGTACAGAGTCAATGTGGAGGCTATATACAGGGGGTACCGGTACAGAGTCAATGTGGAGGCTATATACAGGGTGTTACGGTACAGAGTCAATGTGGAGGCTATATACAGGGGGTACCGGTACAGAGTCAATGTGGAGGCTATATACAGGGGGTACCGGTACAGAGTCAATGTGGAGGCTATTACAGGGGGCGGGGGTCATGTGGAGGCTATATACAGGGGGTACCAGTACAGAGTCAATGTGGAGGCTATATACAGGGTGTTACGGTACAGAGTCAATGTGGAGGCTATATACAGGGGGTACCGGTACAGAGTCAATGTGGAGGCTATATACAGGGTGTTCCGGTACAGAGTCAATGTGGAGGCTATATACAGGTGGTACCGGTACAGAGTCTATGTGCGGGGGCACCGGTTAGTTGAGGTAATTGAGGTAATATGTACATGTAGGTAGAAGTAAAGTGACTATGCAAAGATAATAAACAGAGAGTAGCAGCATAAAAATGAGGGTTGGGGGGGGTGCAAATAGTCTGGGTAGCTATTTGATTAGATGTTCAGGAGTCTTATGGCTTGGGGGTAGAAGCTGTTAAGAAGCCTCATGGACCTGGACTTGGCGCTCCGGTACCGCTTGACGTGCGGTATAGACAGGGCTCTAACTCCTCTAGCTCCACAATGAAATAGGGTGCAGGCCAGGCAGCAGGCTGTTAGCCAGCCTGCCAGCTTAGTGGAGTCTGCCACTAGCACAGTCAGTGTAGTCAGCTCAGCTATCCCCGTTGAGACCGTGTCTGTGCCTCGATCTAGGTTGGGCAAAACTAAACATGGCGGTGTTCGTCTTAGCAATCTCACTGGAATAAAGACCTCCTCCATTCCTGCCATTATTGAAAGAGACTGTGATACCTCACATCTCAAAATAGGGCTACTTAATGTTAGATCCCTCACTTCCAAGGCAGTTATAGTCAATGAACTAATCACTGATCATAATCTTGATGTGATTGGCCTGACTGAAACATGGCTTAAGCCTGATGAATTTACTGTGTTAAATGAGGCCTCACCTCCTGGTTACACTAGTGACCATATCCCCGCGCATCCCTCAAAGGCGGAGGTGTTGATAACATTTATGATAGCAAATTTCAATTTACCTGTTTTCATCTTTTAAGCTTCTAGTCATGAGATCTATGCAGCTTACTCAATCACTTTTTAAATCTACTGTTTACAGGCCTCCTGGGCCATATACAGCGTTCCTCACTGAGTTCCCTGAATTCCTATCGGACCTTGTAGTTATGGCAGATAATATTCTAATTTTTGGTGACTTTAATATTCACATGGAAAAGTCCACAGACCCACTCCAAAAGGCTTTCGGAGCCATCATCGACTCAGTTGGTTTTGTCCAACATGTCTCTGGACCTACTCACTGCCACAGTCATACTCTGGACCTAGTTTTGTCCCGTGGAATAAATGTTGTGGA